>NC_056746.1:1354807811-1354875311 GCF_019279795.1 Protopterus annectens | reverse complement strand
ATAATCATAACCAGTATGATCACTAGAGCCAGTCAAAGGGCATTTCACAAACAACACTTTATAATGCCACAACTTAAAAACCCAGCCTGACCCTTCTGTGACTCCCACAAATTATCAGAAAAAGTGTAGTCCAGGCCTGACCCTTCTGTGACTCAAATATGTATCAGAAGAAGTGTGATCCAGATCTGTCCCTTCTGTGACACTCACAGATTATCAGAATGACTGTAATCCAGGATAGACCTTTCTGTGACTCTCACAGATTATCAAAAGTGGTGTAATCTAAGACTGACCCTTCTGTGACTCTCCTATGTATCAGAAGGCCTGTTATCCAGGCCTGACCCTTCTGTGACTCTCATATGTATCAGAAGGACTGTAATCCAGGCTAGATCCTTCTATCACTTTCATATGTATCAGAAGGATTGTAAACCCAGGATAACCCTTTTGTGACTCACATATGTATCAGAAGGACTGTTATCCAGTCCTGACCCTTCTGTGACTCTCATATGTATCAGAAGGACTGTAATCCAGGTCTGACCCTTCTGTGACTCTCACAGACTATCAGAAGAACTATAATCCAGGCTATACCCTTCTGTCAATTTCACAGATTATCAGAAGGACTGTAGTCCTGGCTTGATGCTTCTGTGACTTTCATATGTATCAGAAAGACTGTAATCCAGGCCTGACCATTTTGTGACTCTCATATGCATCAGAAGGACTGTAATCCAGGCCTGACCCTTCTGTGACTCTCATATGTATCAGAGGGAGTGTAACCCAGGCCTGACCATTTTGTGACTCTCATATGTATCAGAAGGACTGTAATCCATGCCTGGCCCTTTGGTGACTCTCATATGGATCAGAAGGATGGTAATCCAGGCCTGACAGTTCTATGACTCTCATATGTATCAGAAGGATTGTAATCCAGGCCTGACCCTTCTGTGACTCTTATATGTATCAGAAGGACTACAATCCAGGCCTGACCCTCCTGTGACTCTCGTATGTATCAGGAGTGTGATCCAGGCTTGACCTTCGGTGACTCTCGTATTTATCAGAAGGAGTGTGATCCAGGCTTGACCCTTTGGTGACACTCATATTTGTCAGAAGGAGTATAGGGAGTAGGTATATGGAGCTTCAGACCTGTGTTTTTTGTAATTCGCAAGGTAGAACAGAGATGCTTACAACATCCTGGTTTTGTCTTAGTTATAAATATAGATATGGCTAGACCACGAGGCATTATTCCCTTATAAAAGAGCCCACCAAGGTTAATTTGTCTAAACCAGAGAGATGCTTGTAGTTAAGCCATGGCAAAGGTCTAACTGAAACTAAAGCAGAATGAAAGGGAAGAGAAGGCTGACTGATTTACAGAGGGTGACTTTGGAAGTCAGGATTTCACTTACTACGTCTAGACTGGAAATATTTAGGGAAAGAAATAAAAATGTCTCCCATATTTAAGAGATAAAAAAAGAATGAAATAGTACTGAGTGTAATAATCATGCTAGCTGGCACACAGCAAGAAGAAATGAAAGCCTGAGGGCTGACTATGAGTAAATGGGACTTCTCTAAACAGAAAGAGTCAATGTATTTATATATTTATTTTATTTTGCATTGGTTGACAGGGATAGTCCGACTGGATACGTGTCCATTTTCAGCAGAGGCCTGGGAAGAAAAACTCCAGAAACACAGATAAGCTTAACACTTAAGAGACATGCATATTTATAAAGTATATACAATGTAGTCCACAGGAAGGGACACACACGATACATAGTGACTTTTAATATACAAAACCAGTATGTGACAACAAATAGATATGAGCAGAAAATGCATACAATACATTTAGACATAATAGGCAAAGCGGTAGTTAATCAGGATTAGTACAGGGACAAAGCCAATTTGTTTTAAAATATTGTTTGAGGGCATTTTTAAGAGATTTAGAGAGGGTTCCAGAGTAAGATTAGCTGGAAGTGAATTCCAAGCTTTGCCAACGAAGATGGCAAACAGGGAGTCTCCAGCTGAGTTGGTAGCTTTATGTGTTTGGACCTGAAGTTTGTTGGATGAGTGCAGTGGCCTAGGGTTATTATATAGTTTTATGAGTGCAGTATTTTCAGGTTTGTTGAGAATTTTGTGTGTTACTATGAGCTGATTAAGTTGGGCAATTCAAGCCACCCTAGAAGATTAAAGTTTTGACAGTGATGTGTCCTGTATGTGGATCCGGTGGCAAATCTGACAATGTGGTTGTAGGAGCGTGTGAGTTTGTTGAATTCAGATTTATTCAAATTACTAAGTATGGGGGAAGCATATAAAAGCATAGAGGGGAGATGAGAGTGGGCGATTGTGGTCCTAGCTAATGGGGTTAGGAAGGGTTTATTTCTGTATAGTGACCCAAGCTTCTAGTTGATGGTTTTGATAGTTTTATTGACATGCAAATCAAATTTGAGATTATCGACTATTACCCCTAAGTGTTTAGTGTGGTCATCTGGGGAAATAGAGGTACCTCTGTTGGAGGTTTTGGAGATGGAGAGTGGGGCGGATCTACTAGTGGGGGCGAACAGTAGCAATTTAGTTTTGTTAGTATTTAGGAGTAACCAGTGATTAGAGAGACAGTTTTCAACTGTGTTAAATGTATTCTGGGTTAAGGTTTGCAGATCTGACAGGGAGGAAGCTGTGCAGATCGGGGTGGAATCGCCTGCATATTGGATGTAGGATGCTTCTGGGAGAACAGTGCGGAAGTTGTTGATGAAGATAGAAAAGAGTAAGGGGCCTAAAATTGAGCCCTGAGGGACTCCAAAGGTGAAAGGTAATAGGGTGGACAGTTTGTTCTGCCATAATACTGCCTGTTGTCTACCACTCAGATAGGAGAGGAACCACTGAATAACATGGTTGTCCAGGGAAATGGTTTTCAGAGCGTGAATGAGTAGTTGGTGGTTGATCATATCAAAGGCCTTTGTGAGGTCTAGAAAGAGGGCTGAGGATAGCATATTATTGTTACGATTGTAATGTATGACATTGGTGAAGGAAAGGATAGTGGAGGTGGTGCTGTGATGGGGCCTAAATCCATGTTGGGAGTTGGCCAGCAGATCGTTCTGGGTGAGATAGTGTATAGGTTGCTTATGCACACACGTCTCCATTATTTTGGCTCGTGGTGAAAGAATGGCAATGGGCCTATAATTGGACTGTTCTGTAGAACTTCCACTTTTGTGGAGTGGGATAACAGGATATTTTTCCAGATGGAGGGGATAGCACCATCTGTTAGAGTCCTGTTGATCAGGATAAAGATGGGGTAGGCTATGGTGTCCGCAGCTTTTTGTAAGTACTCTGCTGGAAAGAGGTCAGCAGATAGGGTGGTGGGTTTTAATTTTTTGATTAGGGATCGGATAAGGGCGATGGGAACTGGCTGGAAATTAAAAGGGGATATATAGGGGGTGTGATAGGAGTGGGGTTATAACCTGAGGGGGTTAGTTGGTTGGCTAGGGACTGGATATTTTCAGTGAAAAGGTCGTTAAAGGCACTAGCAATAATCTCTGGGGATTTATGGGTGATGTTTGATGGGGTTGGAGTGGTAGATTGTCCTGGATGAAGAAGTCGGTTTATACCTGACCAGAACTTCTGGGGGGTTGTTTTGATATTTTTGTAGGAGGTAGTAGAATGGATTTTTTTGTGTCATTCCTATGTTGACAGTATCTTAGATGGTTGACGGGGGCTTTAGTAGCACGCCATTTGGCCCAGGTTTTATTTCTAAGATTGATTTTTAACTTGGTTTCCTTTGAGCCATGGTGTAGACTCAGAGTTTGATTTTGTTCTAATAGCGTGGGCAGGGGCATGAAAGTCAAGGATACTCAGGGATTTAGCATTAAAGTGCTACAGCTTCTTCTAGTGGCAGATGTTTAAGGATTTACCAGTTGACTGAACTAAGTGCATTTTGGAAGTTGATAGGGTTGAAATTTGTATGATTTCTGACTGTTTTGAATTTGGTCTGGTGGGAGTTCTCTGACTTTTGCTTAATAATGTAAGTTAGAGAGTGATCACTGAGGGCATGGGGGAGGGTACCAGATTTATACAAGTGGGGGTGACTATTGATGAGTATCCAGTCTAAAATACTTTCTTTGTGAGAAGGTTTATTAATCCTAGTAGGGGCAGTTATTATTAGTGAACACAAAGAGATTTATATGGTTGACAGGGGATTCAGCTGAACAGATGTTCCAGTCGATGTTGAAGTCACCAAGAATAATGATTTCTTGGGGGTAGGTTGTGGATATCCTTTGGAGAATATCATCTAGAGTGCTTATGTTATTACCTGGGGGAATGTAGATACAGACAATATTTATGCATTTGTTAGTATTAATCTGTAGTATAGTAGTGAGGATTTTTGCATTATTAAATGAGGGCGGTTGTATGGAATCCTTTTTAACAGTTAATGTGTTTTTATAAAGAACTGCTACCTCACCTCCCTTTTTTGCCATGCGGTCTAGTTGGTACATGTTATAACCTGGTGGTAAAACCTCTTTGTCATCAATTGAAGGTTTAACCTAGGTTTCTGTGAGACATATTATGTCAGGGGAGTGGACTGCTAGAAGGGCGTGTAGGTTGTGGACTTTATTGTTTAAGCTTCTAATATTTAAGTGAAAGGATGGGAGAGAGTTAGTGGATCTGCTAAGGCATAGCATATTAGTGGGGTTGGTGACATATGGGCTATTGTCCACAAGTGAAGATGGGCCGGGGTTGAGATGAATATCCCCATCTATGATAAGCTTGTAGTGTAGTTTAGTTATAAGCTTTAAGCATTTATTTATGCGTTTTAGATAGTGCTTGTCCCTGGGATTGGAATTTAAGGTTTTAACAGGATGATAAGTTAAGGACGGCCACGGTGGTGCAGCAGTTAGTGTTGCCGCCTCACAGCAAGAGGTTCTTCGGTTCGATTCTTGGCTGGGGTGCCTTCTGTGCGGAGTCTGCATGTCCTCCCTGTGGTCGCGTGGGTTTTCTCCGGGTGCTTCGGTTTCCTCCCACATTCCAAAGCCATGCAGTAGGTGGATTGAACACTCTAAATTGGCCCTAGTGTGAGTGTGTGCATGTGTATGTGCCTTCTGAGGCAGGTTGGGCGCCATGCTGGCAACTCAACACTGTAAAACTCCACTGCCAATCATGAGCAGACAGATGATCTGCTGTGGCGACCCCTAACTGGGAAAAAGCCGAAAGAAGAAGAAAGAAGAACAGGATGATAAGTTAGAGAGGTTGAGAGCTTCAACGTAAGAGGTATAGTTAAAAAGGCTGTTTTATTGGAGAAGTCTAGGGTGGTTGTTTGACATTTTGGGTGATGGAACCCAAGGTAGTGCTGGCTTTCATAGGCGGCAATGAGATAAAAACTAAGCATGATAGGTAGAAGAGAAAGTACTAGAACATTCTTTGATGCTAGCATGGCAGCGGGCCTAGTCAGTTTAGGATGCATTGTTTAAACAGGATAAGATTTCAGGGAAGTGGAAAAAGAGGTTAGACAGGAGAGGAGTCTTTGGTGATGTGCAGGAAGCTGGTTGATAGCAGAAAAAGGAGGGAGTGGTTCTGATTGTGTAAATTTAACAGTACTGGGGGCGGGTAGGAATAGGGGTCAGGGCAGGCCGTGGAGCGAGTCCGAGCATAGCGAGGGCAAGCATAGTGGGGCTAAACCAAGCTACAGGACACATACAACTTGTAAGTACAAATGCTTAAAAAGTTTGTTTAATTACACCAATTTATTCTTTAGCATTACGCTGTTAGTGAGAATTACACCAGCAAGTTATTTAGCATTATGCTGTTAAAATTGGAAGTACATTGGAATGTACCTGGCTAGACATCTCCAGCAGCTGGAGAGACCACAGAGGTACCTAACCAAGAGGATTACTGGCCTCAAACAGTTGCCCTATGCAGCATGATTGAAAAAGCTAAAACTGTTCTCTGTTGCATACCGCCTTCTCAGAGGCGATCTCTGTCTAACGTACAGAGCCATGTCCAACCCAGAATTGTTGAACATGCTCCATCTTAGCAAAACCAAATCTACTCGAGCTACACGCTCTAGGGATATAAACCTCAACACAACAATGAATAGAACATGCTGGAGGGATAGATTCCCTTCGCAGAGACTTCCCTTACAGTGGAACAGGGTCCCGATCTACATAAGACAGAGCCCCTCACTATCACTCTTCAAGAGGAACCTTGATGAGTGGATGGGTAACAGAAATTTTACACTGGGGATCACACCAACAGCACTACTAGATAGGGGCCAAAGGTAGTAGCTGCTAGTACAAGGGTCTAGGGAACTACTAAAGGGGAGGTGAATACTGCACAACGTGGCTGGGCTAATATATGCCTTCGGGCAGATAGCCCAGTACCAACCTATGAACCTATGAACCTAAAAGTAAGAGGTTTAGGGTAGGGGAGGTAAAAAGCCTGTATGTTTCAAACAGACAAAAATGTTTGTTAAATTTCACCAGTTTAATCCTTAAAAATAGTTGTTTAACTACACCACTAAATGCTTTTAGTGTTGCGCTATTATGTTCAGGATATTCAAGGTGGAGAATGAAGTTGGAAACCTGTTCGCTGCCACCTGGTTAACTTTTTGGTAGGCCACTATACTTTATTCTGAGACCAGGTTTTAGGAGGTTAGGGTTTCCACTAAAGAGGTATTGGGGACACCCCACAGTGTCATACACCCAGTCCTAGCTGACTATAAATTGTAGTTTAAAAATGAATACAGATAGTAACCTTGGTTGATTTTCAAAGTGAAGGGGGTAGGAGAATTTAATTTCCTATTTAAAGTCTTCCGGAAGATGGTGTCCTTCTGGTGTTGTAGGCCTTTCAGGTAAGGAGTAGCATGCAGAGGGGATACCATCTGGTGGAGGATATACTGTTAGACCACTGGCAAGCTTCTCTTAACTTAAAGATCGTTAATGTGGGACAGTATGCATAATACATGCACTAAAAAAAGAGTATACATTTGTTCTAAGTTGAACATCAATTAATCAACACAGTACTGTAAGCAACTAGCATTTATTACTTATTCCAGCATTTTTTGGCTAGGATTTGATATTTCTAGCTATAATTTTTTTCTCTAGTTCCTGTGGTGTAATTTAATTTAGCTTTTTCAAAAAGAGAAACTGTTCATTTAAAGACATAGTGAAATAAACAGCCCACTTTATCTTTGTGAAGTTAATTGTTGAGACATTACAATATTTACAAGGGACTTTAAATTCAAGTTTTCAGTTGTTAGAGGTAACACCACTAGTTTTGTTTTACAGAGGTTCAGTCCCACACAGCACTTCCGGAAATTGGTTACAAGTTATAGTACTCAGTTACAGGCCTGGATAGCTTTCATTTCAGCTCTACACAAAACTTTTCAACTCCCATTTATTCAGGCCTCATGAGATCTAGGCCTGGAATAGACAATCCAAGTCCAGGAACCATGAATCTTCAGTCTGAACCAGTGATTTAGCCTAAAACGATCCTCCCATGGAGGAACTAACTTTTTGATTTCCTGTTTTCTGGTACAGCCTCTTCTGTTCTGCTCATAGACGATTAGCTTTTCGTTATTCTGTCGAGTATCGCCAATTACCTGCCAATTATTCTGAAACTGTTCAGACGCAAGCTGCAGTTTACACACATTGAAAGACTCATTACACATTTCCCCTAAAAAGTAGTCACAATATATATGTCATACATATATATATATATATATATATATATATATATATATATATATTTATATATATATATATATATATGGGTCTACTTGAGATTACCAAAATCTCAGTAGTCCAACATTCACAACATCAAGCCGAAAAGCATGAAGTTTCACATTAGTGAAACTTCACATAACCGACCTCCGAATGCCTAACAGTCCAAGCTGAGTGGAAAAGGAAATCCAGTCATATGCACATTGTAGTATCAGCTCAGAGTTGGTATCTTTAAGTAGCAGGGTGTTTGGGGGGGTGCAGACCCCATAGGGGAAAAGGGGTGTACTCCCCCCTGTAAAAATGTTCATACAAAAGATTTGCTCTCATTAGGCAATTCACTGAATACAATAACACTTTTAGAATGTATCAGCTTGGACTGTTGGGCATTCGGATGTCGGTAATGTGAAGTTTTGCTGATGTGAAACTTCGTGCTTTTTCAGCTCGTATTGTGAATGTCAATCTACTGAGATTTTGGTAATCTCAAGTATATCTATATATATATATATATATATATATATATATATATATAT
This sequence comes from Protopterus annectens, assembly GCF_019279795.1. Classification (NCBI taxonomy): domain Eukaryota; kingdom Metazoa; phylum Chordata; order Ceratodontiformes; family Protopteridae; genus Protopterus; species Protopterus annectens. Next base: position 1,354,867,087 of record NC_056746.1, on the reverse strand, counting down.
ATATATATATATATATATATATGTATGTATATATATATATATATATATGTATATACACACACACACACACACACACACACACACACACACACACACACACACACACACACACACACATAGATACATATGTATATTAAGACTGCCTTTATATGATGAGACATTTATAGGTTCATAGGTTCATAGGTTCATAGGTAGGTACTAGGCTATCGGCCCTAGGGCCTATACAAGCCCAGCCAAAAAGGTACCCTGGTTTTTGCCACCCAAGGAAATTATTTTACTGTGCCACTGTCGAGCAGAGCCACAGAAGTGATCCCCGGGGTGAATTTCCTATTTCCCATCCAATCATCAAGATTTTTCTTGAAGAGTGCTAATGAGGAGCTTTGTTTGATATAGATAGGTAGTTTGTACCAGAGTATGGAAAGTCTCTGGGACAGGAATCTATCCCTCAGGCATGTTCTGTTTATTGTGGTGACCAGGTTTAAGTCCCTAGAGCATGTAGCTTGAAGGGATTGGGACTTTTTTAAGTGGAGCATGTCCAACAGCTCTGAGTTTGACATAGCTTTGTATGTTAGGCAGAGATCACCTCTGAGTAGGCGATATGCAATGGAGTAAAGCTGGAGTTTTTTCAGACGGTCTGCATAGGGCATCTGTCTGAGGCCGGTAATCCTCTTTGTGAGGTATTTCCGTGGCCTTTCCAGTTATTGTAGATGTCTTGTGAGGTACATACCAAAAGGGGCATTGTACTCTATAATGGGTCTAATGAGTGATGAGTAGAGGGGAACAATGACCTCTTTTTTTCTGGATGAGAAACCTTTTGTGATGAGGTGTGCCACATAGAAGGATTTCCTGACTACTGTGGCGATGTGATTATCAAAGGAGAGACTACTGTCCACCTGTGTCCCAAGGTCTCATCACACTTTCGGTGTTAAGTATACTACCGCCTATGTTGTAGTTCATGGGTACAGAGTTTTTACAAAAGGGGATGACAATGCACTTTCTGGCATTGAGCTTGAGGCCATGGCTTTGACATCAGGCATCTGTCTCAGTGAGGCCCTTTTGTAGGATGTCCACATCGTTAGGAGTTTTGATTATGGCTACTAGTTTGCAGTCATCTGCGAACATCATTAGCCATAGACCTTCTGTGTTAGCCCGTACTTCAGAGAAGCATATAGCAAACAGGAGAGGATCCAGGACTGAACCCTGTGGTACTCCACTTGTCACTGGTCTGAAGTCGGGTTTGGAGTCTGCTACTTTCACAGTGTGGGTTCTGTCAGTGAGCCAGTTGGCAACTCATCTTGTGACATAGGGATTTATACCTAGTTTAGTGAGTTTATCTATAATTCCAGAGTGGGGGATGGTGTCAAAAGCCTTGGCAAGCTCTAGATATGCTGTGTGAACCACCTTACCTTTGTCTACGGCTTTGGTGACTGCTTCAAAGAAGTCTATCAGGTTTAGGAGACATGATCTGGCTTTTACAAACCCGAAATGGGTGGGGTCCAGAATTTGGAGATTACCAATGTCTTTGTTTATAAGTTCCATGATGATACATTCCATGGCCTTGCAGACCAGGCTCATCAGGCTAATGGGGCAGTAGTTCTCAGGGTCCGTGGTGGCTCCCCCCTTGTGAAGTGGGATAACCGTCACTGTGCGCCATTCAGCAGGCACAAAGCCTGAGGTGAGGCTATGATTGAACATGGTACTTAGGTGGGGTGCCAGTTCGTTCTGTAGTTCATGTAGAACACAGCCTATGAAGTTGTCTGGTCCCATGGATGCTGTGTGCTTGGCTTTGGAGAGTGTGTTTTTTACCTGTGCAGCCGTGATTACAGGAACTTTGTATTTTTCCGGTATACAGATGGGCTCTTTAGGGGGTGAGAGGGGGGTAAAGATAGCACTGAACCTATCTGCCAGGATGATGGCAATATCAGTTGGGTCTGTATATTTAGTGCCATTGTGCTGTAACTCAGAGCAGATCTGAGTGTTGCATTGAGATTCTTGACATAGCTATAGAATGCTTTGTGGTTGTCTTTAGAATCAGTGGTGATTTTGTTTTTGTAACTAGCTTTGGAGGATTTTATCAGGGATCGCAGCTTCTTACTGAGGCTGACCAGGGAGCTCCTCCACTCATGGAATTTTACTCTCTTTTGCAACAGTTTCTTCCTTCTGTTGTACAGTTTGTTTATGGCAGGGAACCACCAGATTGGCTTCCTTTTTTTGGAAGATAGCGTCTTGGTTCTGTTTGGGATAGCACGATCCATGCACTCGTGTAAGTGCTTATAAAGTGCAATTGTGTAGGATTCAGCAGTCGTAACTGTATTGTCCATCTGCATGGGTGTCATGAAGTTCACCACTTCTGTCTTAAGAAGCATGAAGTTGGCTTTGGAGAAATGTTTTTCTGTGGTTTCCTTAATGGGGGGTGGGGGCAGGATGTGGATATCTAGGGTAATTTGCTTATGGTCGGATCGGACCAATGAGGTGTTGACTTCAGGTGTGGAACACCAGTCACTCATTTATATATATATATATATATATATATATATATATATATATATATATATTTATATATATATATATATATATATATATATATATATGGGTCCCCTTTGAATGGTCGACATTTCATAATGTCGACATTCATATGGCCGAGACTATATGATGAACATTTGAAATGTCGACCATGGGGAACCGGCATCTCCCTACAGTGTGGAATGAAAAGATTTCCACTTCCACACTGTAGTGTGATCTCTGAGTTGGAATATTTAAGTTCCGGGGGTGTGGGGGTGCAGGGGGGCAAAGCCCCCCTGCTAGAAATGTTAAGGTAAGTTTTTTTTGTTTTTTATGTTCTACTTGTATGGTCGACATTTCAAATGTCGATCATATGGTCTCGGCGATATGAATTTCGACATTGTGAAACTTCAACCATATCAAGTAGACCTATAAATATATATATATATATATATATATATATATATATATATATATATATATATATATATATATATATGTATATATACAGAGAGAGAGAGAGATACGATATCAGTTGAGAGGTATATAGTAGGCTAGCTTTGCATGCCTAGCCAAGCTTCACAGATGTATCCAGCAAGTAGTGTTCATGCCCTAGGGGTTATTTTTAAGGGAATAATTTAATGGTTATATGTATGGTTGATCAAGGATGGTCAAGCATTTACATGCTGTCTCTGCCCATTAAAGTCATAGGTGCCAGACTAGGAGTGAATTTCTAATAGAGCTTTTCTCCCCGGGCCTCCACTGAAAATGGGCTTGCACCCTCTCTTTCCCGGTAAATAAATATCAAATAAATAACCACATAAATAAATTTCCCATAGATTGGTCCAGTTTATGTTTGAATATGGTTAGAGAAGAGATTTCCTTCACCTAGATGGGAAGCCTATTCCAGAGAAAGGGTATCCCCTGGGGCTCCGTCCCTCCAACAAGTCTTATTTATGTTGCAGGGAAGGTTTACATCCCTGGATCAGGTAGTTCTGATGCTGTTTATTTTGCTGATATGCCAAAGGTCCATCAGTGCTATATATGGGTCTGTCTATGCAGAACAATTTGGCATTTGTTTGACAACTGTTCTGTTAATAACAGTTGATTGCTAGAACTTCTAATCAATGGTACCTGTGGGAGAAAACTTGTTCCTACATGAACTTGAATCTGCCTTTTCCCTATTGTTGTGCTATATCAGAGTGGGTATATATAACTAGCAGGGTGTGGGTGGGGTGCTCTCAGTGTCTGGTAGAGGGTTGTACTGCCTCCTGCAAAAAGCAAGTGTTTTTTTTTTTCTTTGGTTAGCTTACTCCAAGTGTATGTCTTACAGCATGTGTTTCAGTGTCATCTTTTTGATTTTGATCATTTTACATGGATAGTTCTTGCTACAATGTTTTGTAACATCAATTATTTTACATATACCCATAGATATGTGCATGTGTGTGTGTGTGTGTGTGTGTGTGTGTGTGTGTGTGTGAGTGTGTGTGTGTGTGTGTGTGCGTGTGTGCGCGTGTTTGTTTGCGTGTGTGTGTGTGTTTGTGTGTGTGTGTGTGCGTGCGCACGTCTTTGTGTGTGTGTGTGTACAGCATGTGATGTATGTATGTGTGTTTCTGTGTTTGTGTGTGTGTGTGTGTGTGTGTGTGTGTGTGTGTGTGTGTGTGTGTGTGTGTGTGTGTGTGTGTGTCTTTTGAATGTTTGTTTGTCTGTGGGTATAAAAAGAAAAAATCTGAGCATGCAGAAAAGTTATTTATGTACCTAAACTAAATAAATAAATAAATAAATAAATAGAGTTGGTGAAGTCCATTGGTGGTAAAAGTGAAAAATATGTTGGAAAAATTAAGATGTTGAGTACTTTCATCTCAAATATTGGACTTCTTTAGACCTTCACTGAATTCAGCTTGTGTCTGGCTGACAGCTCTGTCTAAGGTTAAAAGCTTTCATCTTTTGGGGTCTAAAGTTTTTGTGTATGTGTAAGTACATCAGATGGCAAAAGTGCCAATGAGCACTGACCTACACAAAGGTCAGCCTGAGCGTACAAACATGTGTCAAGCAAGCCTGGCGTCTTCTGAATGCTGTAGCTGTATCTGTTCCTGCAATATTTTCCAGTGGAATCATTCACAGCCTTTATAACTTAAGAGTGCATTTGTCAAACGAATCAGAAGAATTCAGAAAAAGGATTTTTTTCTCTCTTTTTTAATTAAAAAGTATTGTTAAGTCATGTGATTGCAGACTTTTAGTGAGTGAAGTAAAGCAAGGTCCTTCATTTATCCAGAGAACATTAATTAAGGTGTGAAGATAAAGCTGTCACATCACTGAACATGCAGAATCCGTTAACGGACAGGAATGTGCAGAGACCCAGAGTACTCTATAATTTAAATACTTCAATTGTGGAATGCGGCTTTAGTTCCAAACGTAGGGGTGCAAAACAAGGTTTCCTTAACTGCATACTACAATGGAAATGAAGCCTAACTTTGATTAACACAGACTCACTCTTTCCATATATCAGAAGGCAGATATCCATTTATGTTTGCATAGCTCCTGCATAAGATGATCCCTTCAACACTTTAGAAAACACTGATATCTGAAGAGAAGATGAAATGCGTAGAATGTGTAATTTTTTTTCTCAGTTTGAAGAAAATACACAGAAGAAGCATTACAATAGTTTGAAAATATTCATGCTGAAACCTTATGGTGTAGTGCTGAAATTCAAATGACTGACAGAAAATAACTCATGAAGTGTTTATATCTGAGTATCAGTGCTCTAACTACATTCCTGTAAAAGTTAATATCATTTATACTTTACATCTGTGCACTGTCTGTGTGAAATATTGCCCTCTAGATCACCCTTATAAATGATCTCCTCCCTGTATCTACATTATCCATTTATCAACATGCAAGGAAATAAATGATTACATTTTAACCATTTGCATAACTCAGAAGTAATCATTGTTCTGGAGGTTTGAGTTATAACACAAGTCTATATGTTAATATCTTGAATCTAGAAATGGACCAGCATAAAACCACATGGATATTATAAGCACGATGTAATGTGTGTTTCTAAAATGCTTGAAGTGGAATGCATTAGTTAAAATGCTGTTAATAAGTTTGAGAGCTTCCATAGTTCATATACAGTTTCCATCTGACAGCTCTTTACACACACATGAAGTGGACATATCCAGATGGAAAAGTTGACAATTTTAAAAACCTGGGTTAATAATGTCTACATTTTAGCTGAGTAAAGTGAACAGGCTAGTATGACCTGGTTCACAAGGTGATATAACATTTAAGTTGATGAGAAAAAACTTCTGAAAAAGCAATGCTCTCAGTGTATAATTTAAATATGCATTGTCAATTTGAATCCAATCACCATGCTTTTTCTCCTTCGAGGGGGTGGGGGGTTGCTACCAGGGGTCTATATTAGAACACTGAACTTTCAAAATTTCGAGTGTTCTAATATCGACCAGTTTTCAGCGAATTGTAAAAATATCGAAGAAACAGAAAAACAAATGTTTTCCTAGGGAAAGAATTTGATTGTCCGTTTCTGTTGCTTCGGTATTTTCAGCGCTGTGATGGAAAGTATCGGGTCGGGTTCAGGTAAGTGTGCGATTGTGTGGACGTGAGGGTTAGGGCAGGGTAGGTGAGTTAGGGGTAGGGCGCGGGTCAGGTAAGTGTGCGATTGTGTGGATGTGAGGGTTAGGGCGGGGTAGGTGAGTTAGGGTTAGGGTGCGGGTGAGGTGACTGTGCGATAGCGACGGACCTTAGGGTTAGGGTTTGGATTAAGGTAAGTGGATAGTTAGTGGTGTATGTATAGTTCAGTGTAAGGTTAGGTGTAAGAGTTTAGGTGTATGTGTGTGGATTGCTGTTTGTTTGGTGTGCTTGTGTTGTGTGTATGTGTTTTGGAACAGCAAATTTTTCCCTAGGAAAAAATTCGCTGTTCTGTATGTTCGCTGTTTTAAATTTTTGATTAAAAGGGTTCAATATTAGAACACTCGAAATTTTGAAAGTCCAGTGTTCTAATATAGACCCACTACCAGATCTGTGTGAATTCTCCGAGATACCATCATGACAAAAGTCACTCAAGGCAGTTTCGTACCAGTGGATGAGGTCCCATATGAGGACTGGTGTACCTAAGGTTGTTCTGTACTAGTGGATGAGTTTCCATTTGAAGTCTGGTGTACCCAAGGTTGTTCTGTACTAGTGGATGAAGTTCCATGTGAAGTCTGGTGTACCCAAGGTTGTTCCATACCAGTGGATGAGGCTCCATGTGAGGGCTGGGGTACACAAGGCTGTTCAGTACCAGTGGATCAGGTTCCATGCAAGGGTGAGGGTATCCTACATTGGAGGTACAGCACATATCAGCTAGTACATCAAACTGAGTTATTTTTATACATTTGTTCTATACAGTAGAAAATTGCCATTGAGGAGGTAACTATTTAAGTTGTGTCAGAGTGTTTGGGGCCCACTACTTTACAACTGAGCCTAGACTCCACTACCCACACGAGAAAATAGGCTATTTGTCAGAGATATGATTGTCTACTGATGTGTACTGTTTTCAGTCGGCTGATAATGCAGTTGCTAAGATTTGCTGTCAAAGCAATGCACAGTGATGTCACACATGACAGCACTATTCTATGATGTCACACATGACAGCACTATTCTATGAAGATGGCAGTTGGCATAATACATTTAATGACTAGCACTTTACTTCGAACGTGCACAGTTAGCCTTCTTCTTTTTTTTTTTTTTTTTTTGAGTTACATGGCAATTAAGTTATCTTCATCTTTCTGGCAAAATATCATATAAAAAAGCAGCCCATGAACCAAATCCCAAGGGTAGCAAAAAAAAAAAAAAAGGGACAACAGAAAAAAAATAAAGACCACTGGTTCAGACCCAAAAGTATTTTATTCTCTAGTGCCTCGGTACAAGACCTTCCAGGAGTTACAAAATTCAAGTAAAAATGTGCTACCTTTTATACAGAAAAGACAAACTCAATCAATCAATAATACAATGAAACAATTAAATAAAATACTTCTAATTAACCTCTCCATTCAGTCCCATAGGGACAACAGAAAAAAAAAAACTATGATATCCTGAAACTGCCCACTTTTGTGCTTTGATTTGTGAATGCTTTAATAAAAATGTGTGGGGTGAAGGAAAAGGTCCACAAAGTTCAAAGGCAAATCTTTTACCAAAAACATTCAATGATAATGAAGCAGTAGAATATGACCTTGTTGTAAAAGAACAAAAAAGCACAGCAGCTGTGCACTGTGAACTAAATGACCGGACTGTTTACATAACAGAAATGTAAAATTCCGCAGTCAAGTGAGTTGTTGAATGGCACAGATGTCATAAGTCTGAAACATGGAGTATTTATTTAATGAAGTGGTTACTGAATGAGCACATTAAGTTTCAAATGTTACCCCACAACGTATACTTTCATAGTTGAGTTTTATGTTCTTTCACCATAGGGGAAAAAACACACAATGCTGTCCTTTTCCAACATCTTACCATAAGTCAAATACATCTGGCTAGCGAGAGCTGTTTTTCTTACTTCACTTGTTTAAACACTTTTCCATTTTTATCTCAGTACTTATAACTATCAATTTCTGAATTCTGCAATTGCAGACAAAGTCAAATATAATCAATGATGGAGGATGCAAATAAACGAGGAACTTATTTTCAAATATTTGCAATATTGACTTAGAAAGTTCAGAAAATAAGATAATATGAATTAAAATGCATCCATTGATGTAAAAGAAACCTTTATCTGTAATAATAATAATTATTTATCCACTACTGTTTCTCACTTATCCTGACAGCTTAGATCAACAGTGAACAGAAGATGGTGAGCTTATCTGCACAAAACAGGTAAAAGAACCGCGTGCATACCTATTGATATACACGCTTCTTTGTATCGGGAAATAATAGTATGCACATTCATGAGGTAAAACATGAGGCTTATTAATTATAACATAGACTAGTCACAGAGAATGCCATGCTGCTAAACATTTCATGTGTACCTAACTTGTTAGAAATGAATCTCAGAATTAAAGGTGAAGATTAATTTAGGCAAACTACAAATTAATCTAACATCCCAATTTTATTTAATATAATTAAAAGTGAAAATGTCTCTCTTTGTCACATAAAATACATAAAGCCAAATATCTTCTTCCTGTTACAGCACTGTATATATGCATAAACCAAAGGCTGATAAAATGTGGACCAATTGTGATTGGGATTCAGACGAGGTACATATCTGCACTAGTCTACAGATGATCTGCAGTGTAGATAAACTCTTTAAAAGAACCTTGCCTTGGTACTAGAACCTAGTTCTGCAGCAAGTACGTTATACTGGAATGCCCATACAGTGGGTGATAAGCACAGTATGAGGGACAGAAGTGGTCATGTTTTATAAAAATCATTCCACAGATGCCAATGTAAAGTGCAATTGGCCATTATGAAAGTGGAGCTGTAACGTCAGAAAAAACTCTTGATAATGTTGCTATAAAGCCTTTACTGCATGAATACAGCACTGGAAGGTGTGCAATGGAAGGCAAACATTGAGCTAAATAAAATGGTAGGGCATTGAAGAAACAAATGTCATAGAGCGTCTGTTAGAGGTGCTGCACTGGAGAGCTAGCCAGGACTTGCCTGGCTCACAAATGGACAGTCCTAAGGAGATGCCATCCTTTTATGAACCTCTCTGTCTTGTTAACTATAAATCTAGTTGGACAAACCTAGCTTTATTACTTTATCCTGATGCAAATGTATTAAATGCTTCAGTATGGCATACAGGCATAGACAAGCACTTTCTTCCCATTCTAATAGAGACCAAAACTAAAAGTCTAATGCACCAGCTAGCAATGGATGCCTTCCATGGAATGGTTTAAGAAAACACATGTATGCTTAAGTACTTTCATGTCCATAACCCATACATACCTCCTTCCAGCACTTCTGAAACATATAGGGGGAATCCACTGGAACATCAGTCTGAAATAGTGCAAACTTTTTATAAAGAAAGTGGTCTGCCAGCTATGTATGCTGCAAAGTACAGACCGATACGGCTGTACAGCTCACTTGACTTTTAAGACAAAGGCTTCAGTATAGACCGCCATTTCATGACAAGCATGAAAATATACAGCACCGTAAAAGATGACAGAGTAGGGCAATAGAATAATGTAGGACAACCGTAAAAGATGACAGAGTAGGGCAATAGAATAATGTAGGACAACCGTAAAAGATGACAGAGTAGGCAATAGAATAATGTAGGACAACCGTAAAAGGTGACAGAGTAGGGCAATAGAATAATGTAGGACAACCGTAAAAGATGACAGAGTAGGGCAATAGAATAATGTAGAGCAACCGTAAAAGATGACAGAGTAGGGCAATAGAATAATGTAGGACAACCGTAAAAGATGACAGACTAGGGCAATAGAATAATGTAGGGCAACCGTAAAAGATGACAGAGTAGAGCAATAGAATAATGTAGGACAACCGTAAAAGATGACAGAGTAGGGCAATAGAATAATGTAGGACAACCGTAAAAGATGACAGAGTAGGGCAATAGAATAATGTAGGGCAACCGTAAAAGATGACAGAGTAGGGCAATAGAATAATGTAGGACAACAGCTGAAGCATGCTGTTCGGTTTATGAGTCTGGCAGCATGTTATATCCATATCATAAGTATAAGTACAGGTAGAGGCAGGCATGGAAATGAAGACACGAGCAGAGAAGTAACACATAACACTAGTGGTCATGTGAAATACAAAACCACAAAGGTGCAGGCTTACATGAGTTATGGATAGAATGGTCATTTGTGCTGCAACAGTGCACAGACTGGATAAAAACTAAACCCATATTTCAAAATAGTAATGATATTTTGTTAATACTCACAGGTTCTTGGTCTGTAATACATTAAATGCAAGTCAAGCTGGTTCATAATACCTATTAAACTTATGTAGCCATCAGGGCAGAGAACACTAATAAGTGTGTTTTGTATGCTTATAAAGGGCTTCTGCTGCCTGGACAGCTCTGAAGGTGCACTACAGTACAAGTCTGAGAAGACCAGTTTTATATGTTTGGCCTTTTATATATTATGCAATCTCTGCCATGACCAGCGAATCCTGTTGAGGTAGGTAAATAAGGACAATGATGCAGAGAGAATGGATTTCTATTTGAGTTGTGGGTGACTCTGGATCTTAGTTCAGGACTTGCATAACACTAAAAGAACAAATTATGAGACTCAAAGAGTCCATTTGCAGATTCTTACTTTAACTCACTAAAGTTACGGTGTTAGGCATAGCTTTGGTTGTAATTCTGAATGAAATAAGAGAAATAGATCTTCGCTAGTAGGGCAGAAACATATAGAAACTTCTGGAAGCAGTTCTGGATATTGAATTAGAGACTTCTAAGAAAGTAAGGTCAGGATGTAAGTTGCTGGCCTAGGACTTTATAAACTAATGGAAAATTGGTGACATTCAAAGTCTGATTGCTTGTACCGGTGCCACATGTGAAAATTGCAGATGATTATGCACAAGCTTGTAGTTTTATATAACTTGGCAAACATGGATAAAACACCCAGTCTGTCAAATTAATTGATGACCACTCATGTTCTGATACAGTCAGCTGTAAAAAAAGGAATCGGAACAAGATGCTATAATGTGCTTCCCACTGGGTACCTGACAATGTTGCGACACAGCAAGGGTTCAAAAATTATCAGTCTTGTGAGGACTGCAAGTATAAGGACTCAAACAGCTTAGGACAGAGAGCTGAAGGCTGTCAGTTTCCTAGCAGGTAATGACCTGAGAACTACAACACACTAGTCTGTGCAAGAGTCGTCATGATTTTATAGACTTGTAGTATACATTGTCAGCACTGTTCAGCATGCTTTGCTAGCTTCACCTCCTGCTCAAGTCGTAGCTGAAGTCACCTGACTGAACTGTTAGCTGATTTGTGCCAATGAATGCAATCAGGTGACTGGAAGAACACACCGGCTTATCTTTATCTCTTAGGTTTTGAGTTAAATGATACATTTTTCCAAGGCCTTCCGAGCAAACTAAGACAGAACCAAGACCAACTCAAATATTTATATATTTCTGTTCAAAGAACCAGGGATTACCTCATTTTATTTCTAGAGTAAATCGTGTTAATAACTTATCTTCATTGCTTCCTTTCCCACAGAAAAAGAAACTAAGCCAGTTCATCCACTAGAAATGAACAAGGGCTTAATTAGATCATCACAGAAACAAAACAAACTGCCATTGCACAAGAGCTCACATATATTTTTAACCGATTGCATTTTAATGTTTACTATATTTTTCCATTTCTACCATCTATGCCTTTGAAGTGGTCTGTATTTATTTATGTATGTATGCATTTATTTATTTATTAATTCAGTGGTTGCATGTTATGACTCTTGGAGTCCACTTCTAAATGCTGAAGTCCAAAATGCAGACTTGCACAAGCTCAAGTACACCCAGAATCATGAACATCTGAAGTTACCCAGGGCAAGTAAACAGTTGCCCAGCAGTAGAAATATGTCCTTTTCCCCAATGTAGTGCAAATCCTTTAAGTTGGTGTACATATATATATATATATATATATATATATATATATATATATATATATATACATCTACATATATATATATACATATATATAGTTAGAGGGGTGTGGGGGGCAAAGCCCCCCACCTAAGTGGTTGTTATATTGGTTTGGTGTTGGACAAGTGTTTACTTGCCCTAGGTAACGTCAGCCATTCATGATTCTGGGTTTATGGTATTGTCATCTCAAGAGTGTGAACTTAGGTATTTGGGGCTTTGTGATTTAGTAGCGGACACCTCTTGCTGTAAATTCTGTTTGACACAAATTTCAAAACATCATCATTTTTACTTTAAAAATCTTAACCCAAAAGGCATTCAAGACATGTACATGATAACATACAGTTTTAATACACAACAAAGCCAATGGAAATAAAGTATCTGTCTAAAATGTTACATGGAATCTGTGAGAAAGCAAACACTGCAAAGGTATGAAATCACATTTTATGATCTCTCACAGAGATGGAATAATGAGACTCAGGACTAGAAGCATAACGAATCACGGTCATTACAAAACAAAGAAGGGGAACATTACTGTAGAAATAACCGGCCATCTTGTAAGGACTTGAAACATGGTGAAAAGTAACATCCAGAACATAACACTAAAACTCTGAAACTCCATCACAGCAAAATACTACAGGTAGTACAAGAGAATATATAAATAAATAACATAAACTAAAAAGACACCATAGCAAACAGATAACAACAATAACCATCATTACCATTATGAAAGCCGTGGTGGAATAGCGGTAGCGTTGTTGCCTCACAGCAAGAGGTTCTCCTGTTCGATTCTTGGCTGGAGTGTCTTCTGTGTGACGTCTGCATGTCCTCCCCGAGGTAGAGTGGCCTCTGAAAAACATACGTGAATGGGCGTGCTTTTGCTGAAGGTTGGGCGTGGGGCTGGCAACTCAGCAAAATAAAAATATACTGCCAATCATTAGCAGACCAGAGTTCTGCTGTGGTGACCACTAACCATGAAAAGCCGAAAAGACAAACAAACCATCATCATCAATGGAAGGTTAATCATCTATATTATACAAAACCAGCAAAACAAGTTAGTAAAATATATTTGTATAACATTAAAACGGGTGTAAAAATGAATGTATTTGCAAACACAAATAGCAGGTACATCACATACAATAGTATCATTCAATACATGATGACACAGGAACAAGAGGTAAATGTGAAGATACAAAAAAGCAGCAAATGCAAATAATAACAGTGAAAAAGTGATGTTTCCTTCTTTTGCTTTTTTTCCCCTCTCTTTGCTATTTATTAGTACATAATAAAGTACTGCTCGATTTTATTTTTGTTTTTTCTCTGTTATGTGTATTAATATTTTCTTTCTGTGTAATTGTGTGGAGCTTTTCTCCCCAGGCCACCACTGAAAATGGGCTCTTTCCAGGCCCAGTGGGCTTTCCCGGTTAACAAATGCAATAAATAAATAAAGTAAAGCTCAGTACAGGAAATTAATTAAAATGTACCTTGAGACAAATTTTGAGAAAATAGAAGTCCAGCAACCAGCACCATTCTTAACCATTGCCTCCCTAATCACTTTCTTCACTCATCTGAGAACCACCTCCTTGAAATCCATGAACACAAAAAAGTCTATTTGTCCCTGCCTATATTCCTATTCAGTAACAAAGGTCTGGGACAGAATTCCTACAGATATTAGAGTTACGCCAGGTAGTCACATATTCAAACAATCTATAAAGAGGTTTCTCCTTACGTCATGGCTCTGTATGTCTTACACCAGGCTGACACTACCCGTTACTCCTTCCTTCTCTTCCTTTCTCTCCCCTCTCTTCCTTCTCTTACTCCTGGCTCTGTACATGTCTTACTCCAGGCTGACACTATCCGTTACTCCTTCCTTCTCTTCCTTTCTCTCCCCTCTCTTCCTTCTCTTACTCCTGGCTCTGAACATGTCTTACACCAGGCTGACACTACCTGTTACTCCTTCCTTCTCTTCCTTTCTCTCCCCTCTCTTCCTTCTCTTACTCCTGGCTCTGTACATGTCTTACACCAGGCTGACACTACCCGTTACTCCTTCCTTCTCTTCCTTCTCTCCCCTCTCTTCCTTCTCTTACTCCTGGCTCTGTACATCTCTTACTCCAGGCTGGCACTATCTGTTACTCCTTCCTTCTCTTCCTTTCTCTTCCTTCTCTTACTCCTGGCTCTGTACATGTCATACACTAGGCTGACACTATCCGTTACTCCTTCCTTCTCTTCCTTTCTCTTCCTTCTCTTACTCCTGGCTCTGTACATGCCTTACCCCAGGCTGACACTACCCGTTACTCCTTCCTTCTCTTCCTTTCTCTCCCCTCTCTTCCTTCTCTTACTCCTGGCTCTGTACATGTCTTACACCAGGCTGACACTATCCGTTACTCCTTCCTGCTCTTCCTTTCTCTCCCCTCTCTTCCTTCTCTTACTCCTGGCTCTGTACATGTCTTACACCAGGCTGACACTACCCGTTACTCCTTCCTTCTCTTCCTTTCTCTCCCCTCTCTTCCTTCTCTTACTCCTGGCTCTGTACATGCCTTACCCCAGGCTGACACTACCTGTTACTCCTCCCTTCTCTTCCTTTCTCTTCCCTCTCTTCCTTCTCTTACTCCTGGCTCTGTATATGTCTTACACCAGGCTGACACTACCCGTTACTCCTCCCTTCTCTTCCTTTCTCTCCCCTCTCTTCCTTCTCTTACTCCTGGGTCTGTACATGTCTTACTCCAGGCTGACACTACCTGTTACTCCTTCCTTCTCTTCCTTTCTCTCCCCTCTCTTCCTTCCCTTACTCCTGGCTTTGTATGTCTTACACCAGGCTGACACTACCCGTTACTCCTTCCTTCTCTTCCTTTCTCTCCCCTCTCTTCCTTCTCTTACTCCTGGCTCTGTGCATGTCTTACACAAGGCTGACACTACCCGTTACTCCTTAATTCTCTTCCTTTCTCTCCCCTCTCTTCCTTCTCTTACTCCTGGCTCTGTACATGTCTTACTCCAGGCTGACACTACCCGTTACTCCTTCCTGCTCTTCCTTTCTCTTCCCTCTTCCTTCTCTTACTCCTGGCTCTGTACATATCTTACACCAGGCTGACACTACCCGTTACTCCTTCCTTCTCTTCCTTTCTCTCCCCTCTCATCCTTCTCTTACTCCTGGCTCTGTACATCTTACACCAGGCTGACACTACCCGTTACTCCTTCCTTCTCTTCCTTTCTCTCCCCTCTCTTCCTTCTCTTACTCCTGGCTCTGTACATGTCTTACACCAGGCTGACACTACCCGTTACTCCTTCCTTCTCTTCCTTTCTCTCCCCTCTCTTCCTTCTCTTACTCCTGGCTCTGTACATGTCTTACCCCAGGCTGACACTACCTGTTACTCCTTCCTTCTCTTCCTTTCTCTCCCATCTCTTCCTTCTCTTACTCCTGGCTCTGTACATGTCTTACACCAGGCTGACACTACCGATCACTACTTCCTTCTCTTCCTTTCTCTCCCTCTCTTCCTTCTCTTACTCCTGGCTCTGTACAAGTCTTACACCAAGCTGACACTACCGTTACTCCTTCCTTCTCTTCCTTTCTCTCCCTCTCTTCCTTCTCTTACTCCTGGCTCTGTACAAGTCTCACACCAGGCTGACACTACCGTTACTCCGTCCTTCTCTTCCTTTCTACCCCCTCTTTTCCTTCTCTTACTCCTGGCTCCGTACATGTCTTACACAAGGCTGACACTACGTGTTACTCCTTCCTTCTCTTCCTTTCTCTCTCTCTCCTCTCTTCCTTCTCTTACTCCTGGCTCTGTGCATGTCTTACACCAGGCTGACACTATC
This sequence comes from Protopterus annectens, assembly GCF_019279795.1. Classification (NCBI taxonomy): domain Eukaryota; kingdom Metazoa; phylum Chordata; order Ceratodontiformes; family Protopteridae; genus Protopterus; species Protopterus annectens. The sequence goes on along the minus strand of NC_056746.1, from coordinate 1,354,851,169 downwards.
CGTTACTCCTTCCTTCTCTTCCTTTCTCTCCCCTCTCTTCCTTCTCTTACTCCTGGCTCTGTACATCTTACACCAGGCTGACACTACCCGTTACTCCTTCCTTCTCTTCCTTTCTCTCTCTCTCCTCTCTTCCTTCTCTTACTCCTGGCTCTGTACATGTCTTACACCAGGCTGACACTATCCGTTACTCCTTCCTTCTCTTCCTTTCTCTCCTCTCTTCCTTCTCTTACTCCTGGCTCTGTACATGTCTTACACCAGGCTGACACTACCCGTTACTCCTTCCTTCTCTTCCTTTCTCTCTCTCTCCTCTCTTCCTTCTCTTACTCCTGGCTCTGTACATGTCTTACACCAGGCTGACACTACCCGTTACTCCTTCCTTCTCTTCCTTTCTCTCCCCTCTCTTCCTTCTCTTACTCCTGGCTCTGTACATGTCTTACACCAGGCTGACACTACCCGTTACTCCTTCCTTCTCTTCCTTTCTCTCTCTCTCTTCCTTCTCTTACTCCTGGCTCTGTACATGTCTTACACCAGGCTGACACTACCCGTTACTCCTTCCTTCTCTTCCTTTCTCTCCCCTCTCTTCCTTCTCTTACTCCTGGCTCTGTACATGTCTTACACCAGGCTGACACTACCGTTACTCCTTCCTTCTTCCTTTCTCTCCCTCTCTTCCTTCTCTTACTCCTGGCTCTGTACATGTCTTACACCAGGCTGACACTACCGTTACTCCTTCCTTCTCTTCCTTTCTCTCCCTCTCTTCCTTCTCTTACTCCTGGCTCTGTACATGCCTTACCCCAGGCTGACACTATCCATTACTCCTTCCTTCTCTTCCTTTCTCTCCGCTCTCTTCCTTCTCTTACTCCTGGCTCTATACATGCCTTACACCAGGCTGATACTAACCGTTACTCCTTCCTTCTCTTCCTTTCTCTGCACTCTCTTCCTTCTCTTACTAGTGGCTCTGTACATGTCTTACAGCAGGCTGACAGTATTCGTTACACCTTCCTTCTCTTCCTTTCTATCCCTTCTCTTACTCTTGGCTCTGTACATGTCTTACACCAGGCTGACACTACCCGTTACAACTTCCTTCTCTTCCTTTCTCTCTCTCTCTTCCTTCTCTTACTCCTGGCTCTGTACATGTCTTACACCAGGCTGACACTATCCGTTACTCCTTCCTTCTCTTCCTTTCTCTCGCGTCTCTTCCTTCTCTTACTCCTGGCTCTGTACATGTCTCACACCAGGCTGACACTACCGTTACTCCTTCCCTCTCTTCCTTTGTCTCCCCTCTCTTCATTATATTACTCCTGGCTCTGTACATGTCTCACACCAGGCTGACACTACCCGTTACTCCTTCCTTCTCTTCCTTTCTCTCTCTTCTCTTCCTTCCCTTACTCCTGGCTCTGTACAAGTCTTACACCAGGCTGACACTACTCATTATCATTCCTTCTCTTCCATTCTCTCCACTCTCTTCCTTCTCTTACTCCTGGCTCTGTACATGTCTTACACCAGGCTGACAATACCCATTACTCCTTCTCTTCCTTCCTCTCCCCTCTCCTCCTTCTCTTACTCCTGGCTCTGTACATCTCACACGAGGCTGACACTACCCGTTACTCCTTCCTTCTCTTCCTTTCTCTCCCCTCTCTTCCTTCTCTTACTCCTGGCTCTGTACATGTCTTACACCAGGCTGACACTACCCGTTACTCCTTCCTTCTCTTCCTTTCTCTCCCCTCTCTTCCTTCTCTTACTCCTGGCTCTGTACATGTCTTACACCAGGCTGACACTACCTGTTACTCCTTCCTTCTCTTCCTCTCTCTCTCTCTCTCTTCCTTCTCTTTCTCCTGGCTCTGTACATGTCTAACACCAGGCTGACACTACTTGTTACTCCTCCCTTCTCTTCCTTTCTCTCCCCCTCTTCCTCCTCTTACTCCTGGCTCTGTACATGTCTTACACCAGGCTGACACTACCTGTTACTCCTTCCTTCTCTTCCTTTCTCTCTCTCTCCTCTCTTCCTTCTCTTACTCCTGGCTCTGTACATGTCTTACACCAGGCTGACACTACCCGTTACTCCTTCCTTCTCTTCCTTTCTCTCCCCTCTCTTCCTTCTCTTACTCCTGGCTCTGTACATGCCTTACACCAGGATGACACTACCCGTTACTCCTTCCTTCTCTTCCTTTTTCTCCTCCCTCTACCTTCACTTACTCCTGGCTCTGTACATGTCTTACACCAAGCTAACACTACCTGTTACCCCTTCCTTCTCTTCCTTTCTCTCCCCTCTCTTCCTTCTCTTACTCCTGGCTCTGTACATGTCTTACACCAGGCTGACACTATCCGTTACTCCTCCCTTCTCTTCCTTTTTCTCCCCTCTCTTCCTTCTCTTACTCCTGGCTCTGTACATGTCTTACACCAGGCTGACACTACCAGTTACTCCTTCCTTCTCTTCCTTTCTCTCCCCTCTCCTCCTTCTCTTACTCCTGGCTCTGTACATGTCTTACACCAGGCTGACACTACCTGTTTCTCCTTCCTTCTCTTCCTTTCTCTCTCCTCTCTTCCTTCTCTTACTCCTGGCTCTGTACATGTCATACACCAGGCTGACACTACCCGTTACTCCTTCCTTCTCTTCCTTTCTCTCCCCTCTCTTCCTTCTCTTACTCCTGGCTCTGTACATCTCACACCAGGCTGACACTACCCGTTACTCCTTCCTTCTCTTCCTTTCTCTCTCCTCTCTTCCTTCTCTTACTCCTGGCTCTGTATGTCTTACACCAGGCTGACACTACCCGTTACTCCTTCCTTCTCTTCCTTTCTCTCCCCTCTCTTCCTTCTCTTACTCCTGGCTCTGTGCATGTCTTACACCAGGCTGACACTGTCCGTTACTCCTTCCTTCTCTTCCTTTCTCTCCCCTCTCTTCCTTCTCTTCCTTCTTTTTCTGTTGCTCTTCTTTTTCTATTTTCCATCCCTCCCTTCTGTTATTAGCCAAAGCAGCAGTTACTTCTCCGATAGCTCACTACTTTAACTCCCTGGTTATCACTGCTGATTGTACTTTACTAGCTGTTGAATATGTGTGATTTACTGATCTCACTTTATTTATCCTGCATGTCGATTCTACTATTTGTTACTGCACTTCATGTGATAATATTATGTAGTTTATTAATTGAACTCTGTATGTTGGAGCTTTTCTCCCCGGGCCTCCGCTGAAAATGGGACTCATGCTCACTCAGACTTTCCTGGTCAACAAATGCCAAATAAATAAATGAATAAAATAAATAAATAAAAGCAGTAAGGAGAACTAATTTTACAATAAAGCAGAATGATATGCAACTATACAAACATGCAACAAATAAAAAAGAAATAATGCAAATTATTGTACAAAACAAAGTGAATTGTATAGTAACAAAACCCACAGCTAGGTTTGGGCAATTTTTCTTACTCATTTGCAGCCATGTGTTACTGCTAATGTGTGAGTGTGTGGTGTGTGTGAGTGTGTGTGTGTGTGTGTGTGTGTGTGTGTGTGTGTGTGTGTGTGTGTGTGTGTGTGTGTGTGTGTGTGTGTGTGGGTCCCCTTCACATGGTCGACATTTCACAGTGTCAAAACCCATATGGCCGAGACCATATGATCAAAATTTGAATGTTGACCATGGGGAACCAGCATCTCCGTACAGTGCGGAATGAAAAGATTTCCATTTCTGCACTGTAGTGCGATCTCGGAGGGCCCCCCCCCATGCTAGCATCTTTAAAGTTAGTTTTTTCTTTTTTTTTTTTTTGTCTGCTTGCGTCGATCATATGGTCTCGGTCATATGGGTTTTGACATTGTGAAATGTCGATCATATCAAGTAGACCCATATATATATATATATATATATATATATATATATATATATATATATATGGGATCTGTACAGATCCCCGGCGGCACTTTTTGCCGAAGCAGAAATCACCAAACATACATAACCGAAAGTGTTGTTCACCGAAGCAGCACTTTCGGTTATGTATGCTGGTTGTGCCGGTCGTACTACGCTGTGGTTAAGGGAGAATTCCCTTTTCCCCACTGTAGTGCAACCTCGGAGTGAGAATATAAAAGTAGGGGGGGTGTGGGGGACACAACCCCCCACATGGGGGATGCAGGGGAGCTTGCCCCCCTGCATAAAATAAGATTTATTGTTTTTTTTTTAACGGACTTTAATGAAAGCGCTTTTTCGGTGAAAGCACTTTCCTTAAAGTGGGTTCGGTTATTGTGAATTCGGACTATTGAACTTTTGTTCAATAGTCCTAAATCCATAGATATATATATATATATATATATATATATATATATATATATATATACATATATATATATATATATATATATATATAAATATATATATATATATATATATATATATATATATATATATATATATATATATACATATATATATATATATATATATATATATATATATCTATATATATATATATATATATATATATATATATATATATATATATATATAAAATATATATATATATAAATATATATATAGATATATATATAATCTCACCAGCTTAAATATAAACCCCTATGTCACTAGATGGATTGCAAACTGGCTCAAGGACAGAACCCACATGGTTAGAATTGCTGGAGCCATGTCAGACTCCAAACCAGTTTCAAGTGGTGTCCCACAAGGCTCAGTCCTGGGACCTCTCTTGTTCGGTATATATTTCTCGGAGGTACAGGCCAACACGGAAGGACTGTGGCTGACCAAGTTCGCAGATGACTGCAAACTGGGCGCCATAATTGACTCTCCAGCCGACACAAGCATCTTCCAAAAGGGCCTCATAGAAACAGACAACTGGTGCCAGAGCCATGGCCTCAAGCTAAATGCCAAAAAGTGTATAGTCATCCCCTTTGGCAAAAACAAAGTGCCCACAAATTACCACATAGGTGGTAATCCATTAAGTACAGAAGAAGTAATTAGGGACCTGGGGACCCAAGTTGATAGCAATCTCTCATTTGACAACCACGTGGCCAAAGTGGTTAGAAAAACATTTTATATAGCCCACCTAATCATGAAGGGATTCACATCTAGATCAGGGAGGTCATCATGCCTCTTTACTCATCCCTCATCAGGCCCATAATTGAGTACAATGCCCTTTTGGGATGTATCTTACCAGACACCTGCAGCAACTGGAAAGACCCCAAAAGTACCTCACCAAGAGGATCAAAGGGCTCAAACAGATGCCATATGCTGCCCGGTTAAAGAAACTCCAGCTCTACTCAGTGGCATACCGCCTGTTCAGAAGCGATCTGTGCCTGACCTATAAAGCCATGTCCAACCCGAATTAATGGACATGCTGCACCTCAGAAAATCCAAATCCCATCGAGCTCTGGCTCGAGAGACTTGAACCTCAGCACTGAAATAAATAGGACATGCTGGAGGGACAGATTCATAACCCAGAGGCTCCCTTCACTCTGGAATAAAATCCCAGTCCAGGTTAGGCAGAGTCCCTCATTGACTCTCTTCAAGAGGAATCTTGATGAGTGGATGGGAGATCATAGGTTTACGGGTATCACTTCTGTGTCACTGTTAGACAGAGGCACAGTATACTAACCTCGAAAAAGGGCATAGCAAAATAAATTTAAAATGGGTGGCGAAAGCCAAACACATTCTGGCTAGGCTTATAAATACCCTAGGGCAGATAGCCTAGTATGAACCTATGAACCTATGAACCTATATATATATATATATATATATATATATATATATATATATATATATATATATATATAGATATATATTAACCATCCAACCCAATACATATTAACCAAGAATCCTATACAGCATCAAATGTACATGCACAGAGATTGCTGGATTTTGTAAACACAAACTCCCTGGACCAGATAGTCAATACACCAACCAGGGGTGCAGCCACACTGGATCTGGTCCTCACTAATATTGGAGAGTGCTATGCAGAACTGCTCACAGAAACCTTGTACAATCATGTTAATAGCTGCATAGAGGCAGCTGTACCCACCAGGAAGACGTACAGAACTAACTCAAAAAACAAGCCACTCTGATGGAATCACAAAATCAATCTGATGTATAACAGTAGGAAGAAAATCATGGCAAAAAATAGGAAGTGCAGCACCCAGAAGGATAAAAGCACTCTCATCAAACTAAGCAAACAACTCAAATGACAAATAAAGTCTATGAAAGCCAAACTTGAAGTAAGCTTGGCATCCCAGGACAAGGACAACCACAAAGCATTCTTTAGCTACATCCACAACCTCAAAGGCAATACACAATTGTGTGCAGAGCTCATTGTAAATGGAGCCACCTACATGGAGTCAGAATATATAGAAAACCTCCTGGCTGATAAATTCAGCTCCAACTTTACTTCTCTCTCCCCCTCAACCTTCCTTCAGGAAATATCATCAAATATAACTCCCCGTACTATCACTAGGAAACAAGTTCTTAATGCTCTCTTTAAGGCCAAGAACACTGCATCAATGGGCCCAGACAATATCCCAGGATGCCTTCTAAATATCATGAAACATGAACTATCAGGGCCTCTGCAATTACTATTTAACTGCAGCCTCCAAACAGGCTTCATGCCTCATGAATGGAGAAAGGCAACAGTCGTGCCTCTGCACAAAGGTGGGCCACCTACAGACCCATAAGTCTCAGTAGTCTTATATGTAAAGCCATGGAAAGAATTATCATGGAGATGATCAATAGAGATATAGTAAACCTCCAAACACTGTACCCAACCCAGTTGGGTTTTGTCAAAGGCAGATCATGCCCACTTAACCTGGTGGACTTCTTTGAGAAACTCACCAAAACAATGCATGATGGAAAAATCGTTCACACTGCCTACCTTGACCTGGCCGAGGCATCTGACACAATACCATGTGCAGGCATTGTTGACAAACTCAGGAGGTTAGGTACAAACCCATATGTCACTCTGTGGATAGCCAACTGGCTCACAGACAGGATCCAGGAAGTTAGAATTGGGGAGTCCACCTCCACAAAGAGGTCTGTCGTAAGTGGAGTCCCTCAAGGATCAGTCCTTGAACTGCTCCTTTTTGACATTTACTTCTCAGACGTCAAGGCCAATGTCAGTAGTCTGTGGCTGACTAAATTTGCAAATGATTGCAAATTGGGAGCTGTCATTGAATTTCACACTGATACAAATGTTCTCCAGAAGGGGCTGACACAGGCAGATAACTAGTGTCGGAGCCATGGACTAAAACTAAATGCCAATAAATGCATAATAGTATCCTTTGGGAAGTCATCCATCCCTGATAGTTATCATATTGATAACACACCCCTTAGAGTTGACCCAGTAGTCAGGGAATTAGGGACACACATAGATAGTAATCTAGCCTTTGATCGTCACATGTTTATAATGGTGAGGAAATCATTCTATGTTGTGTAACTTATAAAGGCATGGCATCTATGTCCAAGGAAGTCATTGTTCCACTGCATTCGGCATTCATCAGACCTATCATTGAGTACAATGCCCCCTTTGGTATGTACCTAACCAGGCATATCCAACAACTGGAACATCTACAGAGGTTCCTCACTAAAAGAATAGAGGGCATAAGTAATATGTCCTATGCAGACCACGTCAAGGCCCTGTCCCTGTATTCTGTCTCCTACAGGCTTTTGAGGGGAGATCTATGCTGGCATACAGAGCATTGTCAGACCCCACTCTAATGGAACTCCTGCATATCCATAAAAGAAACAGTACCAGAATTACCTGTTCTAAAGACTTAAACCTTGCCTGTGATATAAATAGGACCTGCTGGAGAGATATATATGTATTCTAGAGACTACTCTGTCTATGGAACAGGCTCCCCATCCATGTGAAGCAGAGTTCCTCCCTAACCCAATTCAAGTGCAGTTTGGACAATTGGATGGAAAACTGGAAATTCATCCCTGGTTTGGCACCTATGTCTCTAATGCAAACAGGTAACCCATAAATGGTTCATCTCCCAGGCCCATGCTTACACTTATCAAAGGTATCAGAACTTGTCAAAGATTTGGTATGCATGGCTAGGCTTAAAAAGGCCCTTGTGGTCGTTACTCTAGTAAACACCTATGAACCTATTGACCTGCAGTAATGAAGAAGGGGGCAGTCTAAGTTGAGACAGTCTATACATGAGTTTAGGGCAAGAAGCTGTATCAAAACCTTTTAATAGGTCAAAGGTCAAATAATACGGAGGAACAAGTTTGATGAGTTGCTGTACTTGTTTATGCTGAAAATGAATGATGGTAGGGCAGTAGCTGTACTGTGTGATGAAATCACATTAGGTGAATTTTAAGAGTCTTTCTTATGGAAAACAGTAGAGGAGTTGCTTAAGAATACATCTTCCAAGCATTTTTAAGAGAGATGATAATTTAACAGTTGGCTGAAAGTTAGAGGTGCCACCTTCAAGAAGATGGATAATATAGGATTGTTCCATAGTGAAGTATATAGATTTGGTTATTGATCATTTGATCTATTAATAAAGACAGAGACTCAGTAAGCTATGGCACTGGCAATTATCTTGTGGGAAGTTGTCTGCTGCAGTAGGTAGAAGCTTTTTTTTTGTAATCATAGACGTGGAAGCAGGTTCGATGTGGAAGTTGTTAGCAGAGGATACAGAGTGAATTTATTTCTTGTGAAGATGTGGGGGGGGGGGTTAAAGGAATTGATGGTATGTATGGTGTATGGAAAGTGCTGATTTTGGTCTAACCTGCTGCTTGCTGAAATAATAGGATTGAATGTTATTATGGGGCTAAAGAGTTTTTTTCAAGGGAGGCTGTGTTTTCTGTGAAGTAGATATTGAATAAGGTAACAATTTCTAGTGGACAGCTACTATAAGAAGGGTTGGGTTCCTTATTTAAGCCGTGATGTAAGAGGTTATGTATTGATGCCCAAAATTGTTTGAGGTCATTTTTGTGTTGAAGTTCTAGATGGCACTGATATTGATTTTTATCTACATTAACTTGATTTTTACTCAGACTGCATAATTCTCCATAAAGTTTCAGGTTATGGGGAGTTTTAAGTTTAAGCCATTCTGTCCAGGCTTTGTCTCTGTTAGGCCTTGAAGTTTTTGGCAGGTTAGTGAGGCATGGTGCAAGGTTAACTTTCGCTCTTTTCATGAGGAGTGGGACATGACTGTTTAGAGTACGTAAGAATAAGATTTTAAAAGTATTGGCACTCTCTCATCTAGTGGGAGAGTTTTTAGGGAAGACCAATTTAAGACTTTCAACGTATTGATGGAGGAGTCCTTATTGAATTTAGAAAGGTTTGGAATGTTTTTAATTGGTGAGCATTAGGTTGGTGGGTGGTATTTCTATGGACATAGCCTGGAAGTTTGCTGCTCACTGAGTATGGATAGGCTCCAGAGGTTGTAAATTTACTAGGATCAGAGACCAGTATATAGTCTAGAATTGTACCTTTACTAATGGTATTATTAAATCTAGAGTGCAGTTCGATCGTTTTTGCATAACCATAAAGGTTTATACTACTTCAAGGAAAGTCTGATGTAAGGTTTGGCCAGTCAATATTTATATGTCATAGTAACTTTTTTTCATAAGGTATATACTTAGTTGTCCAGGAGAGGATTTATTGTAAAACAGGTATATTATTTCCAGGTGGGATATAGACTGTAGCAAAACATAGCTGTTTTTTATTGTTAAGGTTTAGTTGTGATACAAGTATTTGAGCATTTTGGGGTTTTGGGATGTTGAGTGAATATACACATACCACACACACACACACACACACACACACACACACACACACACACACACACACACGCACACACACACACACACATATATATATATATATATATATATATATATATATATATATATATATATATGTAGAGAGAGAGAGAGGTTGTACGAACTTGGATAAATTAAGGCTACCCCAACTTGTCTTTTTGTAAGGCCTATCAGATATCATAATACTACAGCCTGGAATGAATAGTTCAGAATATTTAATGATAGGCTTAAACCATATTTCAGTGATGGCAAGAATATCAGGGTTGTACTTTGACATCCACTCATGTAGTTCTGTAATTTTGTTATAGATACTACAGAGGTTGATAGTGACAATATTCAGCTTTTTGGAGGACCAGTGGTAGAATGATTGGGGGAATGATTTGATGTGCTGGTTTTATTAATATGGAGAGGTTGTTGTCTAATGATAGGGCAGTACAGCTGGGAAGAGGAATAGTTTGAGGTGGTAGTCAAAGGATGGTTAGTTAAGTCATAATTTTGTAGGGCTGGTTCTTTATTACTTTCATTAATTGGTGATTTTTTGAGGCCTGGGTTAATGTAGACATCACCACACTGCGATTTTTGAAAGGTAGTGTATTGATTTAGAGGGGTCCTGTATGCATTTTATTTTTTGAGTAGAGTGGTGGTTGTGAAGTATTTTGTGCTTAAAGTAAAGGCAATGTGAGAGATTAAAAAGGCAGGGAGATATATTGGTATAGTTACTCCTGATTTTATAGTGTGCTGAGTAAACTGCAGTAAGAGAGGTTTATAGAAGTGAATGTATACAGTGATAGTTTGTTAAATAGGATGCTAGTAGCAATAGAAACAGAAGTGATACTTGGGAAAATATTTGAAATTTTGCTGGTTATAAGAAAGGAAATGGAGGCTTACCAATAATAACTGAAATCAGTCAAAGGTATAAGAAGCAGAATATAAATAAAAGAGTTAAAGACAGTATTTTGGCTGTTTGACGATGCTACATGGCACAAATTCATAATGAGAACAGAGGTCATTCTTTAGTCTACAAATATTCTAAATGTTTGTGCACCAGATTCATTGTGTTTTGCACTGCCATTCCCAGGCTTCACACTTTTTATTCATTTGCCGTACATCACACCTTTTGTTAAAGAAAATGTTAAAAAAAAATGTTTCATTGAAAAGCTATGCAGCTAGCAAAAAAAAAATGATGTTTGGGGGCAGAAGCAACTGGCAACGTATTAGGTCTTGTTAGACATGACTGGTGACATGAACACTAAAACCAGCAAGTCAAACACACACACATATTTGTATTTCTAGGACTACTGTCACTTGAGAAATTTACCAGCAAGCCACGGTAGATAATATGTTGGAGTTATTTTTATAATAATTATAATAATAATAATAATAATAATTCCGGTGTTCTTTAATGTTATGACGTTGGTGCTACCTAGTGTCAATTATCTGGTAAAGGCTTAAATGTAAGAAGCGTGACTGATGCCCTCTTTACGTGGAAATGTAAAAAAAAAGGTTTGAAGGCTAAAATGATTCCCCCCCCCCTTTTTTTTTGAGAGATGATGCCTGAATGGTGAGTTCCTGAGTCATCAGCATCCTTTTCTAATTCGAATGGTTCTGTATCAGGAAATACAGTGCCTCCTGAGCTGCGTTTGCCTCTTTGTGTGCGCACACGGCGGAAGGAAGAGGTGAGTGAGTGAGACAGCTGCAGTTTGAACCCGCACAGAAGCCCTAAAATAAGGAATTTAACGCAGTAACTGGGCCTTAAGCATCACAAGCGGAACGAGATGATGCCACCGCAACTACTGTGAGAGGTCAGAACCTTAGAGGCACGGATGGCCCCAAGCGCTTTCACTGGTGAGGGCTCATGTACCTTCCACCTCAGTGCACACTGAGTTGCTTCATATATTCCAGCACAGCTAAAGCTTTCAAATGCAAAGTGGAGAGGGTGTGCCAGCTACGTCGCTGCCACTAACAGAGTCTGGGGGTTCAGTGCACTGAGGCACATAATTAAATAAACCATCAGTTCGAAAGATGCTGAATGTGAGAGGCGAGGTGTGTCCGCCTCAGCAGCGCTTACTATTGGCCTAGGAATGGCGGTGCGGTCCTGACTGACAGCTGGATAGGCGGGATTACAGGTGAACGGAGTGGCTGGAAAAGGGTGGACATCGGCAAGGAGTCTGGTAAGTGTTATGGATCTCTGCTGTCTAGAGGCATTGGGTAGCAATAATGGTGTAATCATCTTTTTGTGGCGTGCGTCAGTGGTCCCTGGGGGCCTCACCGAAGCAGCAATGGTTCTGGAGAAATAATGATTCACTGGCTTTGTTCTTTGTGATAGCTATGAATGAAGCATTGTGTTTGTGTGTGAACCTGCGCGTGCGTGTGTTTTCTGTACTGACAGGTTCGGTTCCTATCAGTTCATTCTTATATAGTGGGAAAATATTTAGTGCATGCCCACTTTCAGTGAAAGTGAGGAAATACTGCTTTCCGTAACATGGAATGAGTGTGAGTGGTCTTGTCCCTCTACAGTGCCTTGTTTAATACCTTACATATTGGTATATAATGGGCCCTAATTGAATGTATTGCCTCACTGTATTCTAACACTGGGCCAACAATAAATAAGGGTTAGTCTATCAAATGCAGCAGTCAAATCAAATGAAATATGAGGGGTCAAAGGCAGGGCTTGTACCCGGCAGATTATACACACGTGTCGTTCTACAATTAATCATTATTACTATCAGTGACACATTTAGCGATTCCTGCTGATGTAATGGGATCATAATAAATGCAGCACGTTGCTCTTTTTTATCTATGTGACTTGTCTGGCAGAAAGAGCAGGTGTAATTGTGGAGAGGCCAGCATATTGGAAACCGCTATTGTTCCCATTTATAGGAGGATAAACGAGCCGTTGCTGCGCGGTTACTTAGGAAAAAGGAGACCAGTCCACCCGGGAAGGGTTGATAAAATCATTACAGTGTTATGTCAGAAAAAAAACAGCACGAACCGTTAATGCTGTCCTTAAATACATCTGGAAAGGTAAATTGTAGGGTGCACAATAGCCCCCGAGGTCACGTCGTGCAGCTGTTAACCCTTTGTCGGTAAAATGAGAGTTACAATCTATGTCCGCCGGGCAAAATGTGTGACAACTGAACAATTCTGAATCCGGAAGCAAAAGTGCAACAATGTTACATCACATATGCTTTACAATTCCACTGAGCGGTGTGTGCGTGTGTGTGTGTGTGTGTGTGTGTGTGTGTGCGTGCGCGCGCGCGCGCTCCCAAGGGTATAACCAGTCATACACTTTGTTCATAGGTTCGTAGGTTGATACTAGGCAATCTGCCCTAGGGCATTTATAAGCCTAGCCAGAGTGTGTTTGGCTTTCGCCACCCTTTTAGATTAGTTGACTGTGCCTCTTTATAGTAGGGACACAAAAGAGATCCCGGGGGTAAACTTACGATCTCCCATCCACTCGTCAAGATTTCTCTTGAAGAGGGTCAGTGAGGGCTCTGCCTAACATGGATTGGGATTTTGTTCCAGAGTGAGGGGAGCCTCTGGGATATGTCCTATTTATTTCTGTGCTGAGGTTCAAGTCCCTGGAACGTGTAGCTCTAAGGGATTTGGATTTCCTGAGGTGAAGCATGTCCATTAATTCTGCGTTGGACATGGCTTTATACATCAGACACAGATCTCCTCTGAGAAGGCAGTACGCAACTGAGTAGAGCTGGAGTTTCTTTAGCCGAGCTGCATAGGGCATCTGTTTGAGCCCCTTGATCCTCTTGGTGAGGTACTTTTGGGGTCTTTCCAGTTGCTGCAGGTGTCGGGTAACGTACATTCCAAATGGGGCATTGCATTCAATTATGGGCCTGATAAGTGATGAGTAGAGGGGCACAATGACCTCTCTTGATCTAGATGTGAATCCTTTCATGATAAGGTGGGCTATATAGGTCTTTCTAACAACTTTGGCAACGTGATTGTCAAAGGAGAGATTGCTATCTACTTGGGTCCCCAAGTCCCTAATTACTTCTTCCGTACTTAATGGATTACCACCTATGTGGTAATTTGCGGGCACTTTGTTTTTCCCAAAGGGGATGACTACGCACTTTTTGGCATTTAGCTTTAGGCCATGGCTCTGGCACCAGTTATTCATCTCTGTGAGACCCTTTTGGAGGATGCTTGTGTCAGCCGGAGAGTCAATTACGGCACCCAGTTTGCAGTCATCTGCGAACTTGGTAAGCCATAGTCCACCCATGTTAGCCTATACCACTGAGAAATATATACCAAACAAGAGAGGTCCCAGGACTGAGCCTTGTGGGACGCCACTTGTAACTGGTTTAGAGTCTGACATGGCACCTGCTATTCTGACCATGTGAGTTCTATCCCTGAGCTAGATTGCAACCCATCTTGTGACATAGGGGTTGATATTTAAGCTGGTGTGCGTATTTATGATGCCCGAGTGGGGTATTGTGTCAAAGGCTTTTGCGAGGTCCAGGTAGGCTGTGTGGACTACCTTCCCTTAATCTATGGCTTTGGTAATTGTTTCAAAGAAGTCGACCAGGTTCAAGAGGCAAGATCTGCCCTTAACAAAGCCGAATTGGGTAGGATCCAGTGTCTGGAGGTTCCCAATGTCTTTGTTTATGATTTCCATGATGATATGCTCCATAGCTTTGCAGACCAGACTAGTCAGGCTTATAGGGCGATAGTTTCCGGGGTCTGTTGTGGCACCACCTTTGTGGAGCGGGACCACTGTTACTGTACGCCATTCCTTGGGTACATATCCTGTAGTAAGGCTGAGATTGAACAGTGACTTTATATGAGGGTTTAGTTCTTCTTGGAGCTTGTGTAAGATGCAGCCCGGGACACCGTCTGGTCCCATTGATGCTGTGTTTTTTGCTTTGGAGAGGGCAGCTCTCACCTGTGCATCTGTGATCTCAGGAAGGCTACACTCTGTTGGGATAGACATTTGCTCTTTTGGGGGAAGGGGGGAGAAGTTTGCACTGAACCTTTCTGCCAGGATGTTGGCAATGTCTGTGGGTTCAGTGTATTTTTGTCATTTTGCACTAACTCAGAGCATATCTGGGAGTTGCCTCCCAGGTTTCTGACATAACTAAAGAAGGCCTTGTGATTATCTTTAGTGTCTTGTGCAATTTTTCTTTCAAAGCTGGCCTTAGATGATTTTATGAGGGATCGTAGTTTCTTGCTAGTACTGATCAGAGACGCCTTCCCTTTTTGGGATTTTGCTCTATCATGTAGTAGCTTTCTCCTTCTGTTGTATAGCTTATTTATGGCCGGGGTCCACCAGACAGGTCTCCTGCCTTTGGAGGAGTGAGTCTTGGTTTTATTTGGGATAGCATGCTCCATGCATTCCTGTAGGTGTCCATAGAATGCTTTTGTAAAGGATTCTGCATTTTGGGCCTTATTTTCCACTGTCCCGGGGGCTTTAAAGGATTCCACCTTGGTTTTGAGAAGTGTGAAGTTTGCTTTTGAGAAGTTCTTCACCGTGGTTTCCTTGGCTAAGGGTGGGGATGGAATATGGATGTCCAGTGAGATTAGTTTATGGTCTGATCTTACCAATGAGGGGTATACCTCTGGTGTGGAACATAGAGACCCCATGTTGGTGATGACCAGATCCAATATGTTTTCCCCTCTTGTGGGAGTGGTGACCAGTTGTTCCATAGCATTTGAGTTTATAAATTCTAGGAACAGTTGGGCGAGGGTGTTTGGGCTTGAGTAGTTTTCCCAATCAATGTTTGGGTAGTTGAAGTCACCCAATATAATGGTGTTTGGAGAGACCTTCATATTTTCCAGTGTTCTCAGGAAAGCCGAGTGAGGTTCTTGTGTTTGGGAGGGGGTCTGTAGCAGGCTACAAACTGAAAGGCAGTTTTGCCCACTGTTAGTTGCACATGGATGGTTTCCGATGCTTCGTGCAGTGCCACTAACCTGGAGGTGTGGGTGCCTTTGATGAATATGGATACTCCCCCTCCTTTTGTGGTTCGGTCTGAGTTTTGGGACCAAAAAGCATGGTATGAAGTATAACCTGTTAGTGCTGGGGTGCTCTCGGGAGCATTGAACCAGGTTACTGTTACTGCACAGATATCGATATTCTCCATACTGAAGAGAGTCTCGAGTGCGTGCATCTTGAGGTTTAGACTTCTGGCATTGAGCATCATTACCCTTAGTTTTTTTTTTTCTTTGTGTTGTCTATGGAGGTGGGTTTGTCTTTTGAGCCTTGCCTAAAAAAGTCACTATGGGGGAGGCAAGAGCCTTTGCCAGTATTCGAAAACCCAGGGGTGACCGGTGCAAGCCGTCCCTAGCAAAGCAACGTGGCTTGTCGAGCATGTCACCCAGGCTGACAGACACTGGATCCCCTTTGAATGACACCAATACTTTAGCGAATTGTTAAAATTGATCATTTTGTCTTTATACTGTGGCATCATTCTAGGTGAGGGTAAGATGCCGCTCAAGGTCAGGGTCATACCGGCCTGGGTCACATGATCAGAGAGCTCCTCTATGTCTTTTCATGTAGTCCAGGGAGGTACATCTCAGGTCATTCACACCAGCATGGACAATGACGGAGTCATACTTGTACTTGCTTTGGAGTGACCTGAGTGCATGTGTTATGTGGCGGATCCTGGCACCCAACAGGCAGCTTACAGTGACCTTCTCCTTGTTCAGCCTGGTGAGTGGGACGTCAGTGTGGCTGACAATAGAGTCACCTATTACAAGTTTATTAGATGTGTTATTTAGCCTTAAGGGCTGTGACTGTGTGGCACACTGACTTTGTGAGCTATGTGCTATGTGGGTATTGTTTCATGGTAGGGGTTGCTTGGATGTCTGCTTTGGAGGTCTCTGCTGCTTAGGCAGATTTTTATTTACAGCTACCGAGTATGTTTTTGTGTGTTTATGTGTTTGGTTTGCTGATGTGATAGGTCTATATGAGACTGGATTTGTGGTGTCTGTAGTTACCTTCTCCTCCTGACAGGCTGTGCCAGTACTGGGTTGAGAGAGCTTAGCCTCCAGTTTGGCTATATAGTTACATCTCTCACATATATTTGAGCTTGTTGGGAGGAGGAGAGGGTGGTCTGTATACATAAGGCAGTTGTAACATTGCCTCAAGATTCCCAGATTCACCAGCTGGACTGGAGAGTAAACCCGAAACTGACCTTTGGACATGCCTGAATAATATAGGGAACTACTTATTGACTGATTAGAAAGAACCAATAGGGAGCAAGTGCTTAAAAGGAGTATAAGAGGATGTAGTGCTTAAGTTTATTAGTATTTACCTATGAGATTACTTGTATGAGCAAGTGCAGGGCTTTAGAATGAAAACAGAGTGCTTATTTTGTGATTTAGAGCAGTTCTAAGGGATAAAGTGAAAAGCAGACTTTGTGGAGCCGGGAATAGTTTAAACCAGTTTAAGCGGCGCTGCCCTGTGCACAAGACCGCGCAAAAAGAGAGTTGCAGGGTTTTAAGAGAGAGAGAGATCAAGGAGTTTAGAATTGATTCAAAATGGCCAATAAAACTACAGCTTCTAGGTAGTAACCACTCCTACAGGGACAGGCAGGCTGCTCAGTGTTAACCACTGCCACTGGTGAACACAGAGACTTCCCTTTAGCCCAAGCAAGCACTGGCCTCCAAGAAACTTACAAACAGTTCAGAACAGCAAATCTGTAACTGAACTTTCTTAAATTTCAGAAAGTGGGAAAAAAGCAAGATTTTTATTTTTTTTTTTTTAGTTTAAAGGTAGCAGAGATACACAAGTAGCAAAATAGTCAGAAAAGTGAAATAAATGACCCCACACTTGAGTGCTAGACCAGAGTCAGGTAGAATGCAATTTTAAGAAAAATGATTTTAAATTAAGTACAATACAGGAAATGAGGTAACCAGGCTCTAGATGTGTTCTAAATACTGTTTCTAATACAGATATCAACTTTAGCAAGCCGGAAAAGTAGGTGGCAAAGCAGTAATTTTAAACAAAAAATCAGAAGAAAATACTTAAAATCTCAAAAGTGTCTCCTTTCTTCTCTCAGCGTTTTCTCCCCTTGGTAGGTGCTTCAGCAACAACTATCAAGCTTGGAAAGACACCAAAACTACGAGGCAGCAGGGTTTTAAGAGAGAGATCAAGGAGTTTAGAATTGACCCAAAATGGCCAATAAAACTACAGTTTCTAGGCAGTAATCACTCCTACAGGGACAGGCAGGTTGCTCAGTGTTAACCACTGCCACTGGTGAACACAGACACTTCCCTTTAGCCCAAGCAAGCACTGGCCTCCAAGAAACTTACAAACAGTACAGAACAGCAAATCTGTAACTGAACTTTCTTAAATTTCAGAAAGTGGGAAAAAAGCAAGATTTTTTTTTTTTTTTTTTGTTTTAGTTTAAAGGTAGCAGAGATACACAAGTAGCAAAATAGTCAGAACAGTGCAATAAATGACCCCACACTTGAGTGCTAGGCCAGAGTCAGGTAAAATGCAATTTTAAGAAATCTGATTTTAAATTAAGTGCAACACAGGAAATGCAGTAAACAGGCTCAAGATGTGTTCTTAATACTGTTTCTAATACAGATATCAAATTTAGCAAGCCAGAAAAAGCCGAAAAATAGGGGGCAAAGCAGTAATACTCTACTAAGTACATTATTTCTGAGCATCACATCAATATGTTTTTTTTTTCAGGTCATATTATGTCTATATCACTCTAAATTAATGTGTCCAACAACAGACAAAATATTGCTAATCTAAAACAATATCTTTAACAGTTTTAGGGAGAACAGCTGAAAATGTTACTTACACTTATAAAGTGTTTTGGGGGAATAGCATTTTGACAGATGTGTCCATTTTTAAGTGATAGGTTTCCAAAGGGGGTAGGACTAAAAGTTTTTGAGTACTAAGTAGGATGCTACACTCCTGTATGTGCATATCTGTGTGTGTGTGTGTGTCCATGTTTGCATGTGTGTCTATGTATGTGCATGTGTGTGTCTATGTATGTGCATGTGTGTGTATGTGTGTGTGCATGCGTGCGCGTATGTCGGTGTGTGCATTTGTGTCTATGTATGTGCATGTGTGTGTATGTGTGTGTGCATGCGTGCGTGTATGTCGGTGTGTGCATTTGTGTCTATGTATGTGCATGTGTGTGCATGTGTGTGCATGCGTGCGTGTGTGTATGATGGTGTGTGCATGTGTGTCTATGATTGTGCATGTGTGTGTATGTTTATGTATGTGTGCGTGCATGCGCGCACGCGCGCGTGTGTGTCTATGTATGTGCATGTATGAGCATGTGTGTGTGTGTGTGTGTGTGTGTGTTTTTGTGTACGTGCGTTCATGTGTGTATGTGTGTGTGTGTGTGTGTGTGTGTGTGTGTGTGTGTGTGTGTGTGTGTGTGTGTGAGAGATAGAGAGAGAGAGAGTTATCCTTCTCCTTATATTAGGAAAGGCTTTTGAGAACTAACACGGGTGGTGCAACCACAATGTGTGACCCTTCATAGGTACTGTAGTCACTATAGCATTCTAAGTGGAAGCTAGTGCTAGACCCAGACTCCTTCGCTTAGTCTTCTCTCCTGTCATTGTAAGGTGAAAGGTACAACTTAAGTATGCCTCTTTCAGATTTTGGGAGCTACAACTAGAAATACAGTTTGTGCTTACATATTTAAAATATGATAGTTTTAAAACATGTAATAGAGTGTTAGGTAACTGCTCACCACCGAGATGAAAGGCAGCCTGTGTTGATTTTATTTCCTATTTAAATTCTCATTATAATAACCACTTCATTATTTTCTGTATAATGTACTTTTTTATGAGGGGGGCTAACTAGCTTTTATCATCCCTGATTCCCATTTAATGCTCCTCATTTTGCCTCCTTTGGTGTCATTGTTTGTTTCATAGTGGGTTATACTTGTTACATTAGTGACTAAACAGAACATGGAGATACAGTAACATACTGTAGAGCAGGCAATGAGGGAAGGGGATGCAAAGGCCCAAAATCACTGACAGGTTTTAAATCATAATGTATTTTACTAAAAAAGTCAATTTAACATGCATTTTTTGAACAGTATGAAGTATGATTGTGACTTTTCTTGATTCACTGTGATCCTCACTGGTTTTTCTTGTTGTCACAGTATTGTTGTTGGACAAGGCTACTGCTACCAGGTTGTAATATGTGATGTCTGCTAGTTACATTGTAACTAATTTATTACTGAAGAAAAAGGAGTAACATACTGATACATTTCCTATTGTTATTTTGTTGCTTCTGTAAGATAGGACTGCTGTCCTGAGAGCAGTGCTGTTGACTTATCAATGCTTTTTCTGACTGTAGTCTGTAAGGTTACCATCCTACCTTGCAAAAGCTGATATTGCTAGATGAAATGTGATACAGATTTAATCAAGATGTGCTGAGATACAAAACACTACGACAATAAGTAGTAATCAGAAAATTCCTGACCAGTCAAACACAAAAAAGATGAAATATTTCAGAGAATAACTGTATATATAGACAAATAGAGGCAAGGACAGTGAAGTTTCTTTTCTAAAGCAGCAGTGTCGCAGTTTGACTCTATAGCTTATTTCACTTTTTGATAGTATTACGTTTTTTATATCGAGTCAGGACATAATTATTAGAATGTAAATATGTATCAGTGACAAGACAGCAAGCAAGTTAAAATAATAATGGTTACTTTACCAGAATAAATTTCTGGCTTATTCATTAAGTTAGATAATTGTGTTGAAGGGAGTCAAAAACAGAAAGGCACTACCGATGCAGAAGAAAGTATTAGGAACCATCCACACTAGACATATTTGGATCTGATTCATATAAGATGATCTTGCAAATTATATAATTCTATATAAGCATGCTTTAAAGTAAAACGTCATTTTCATCTTTAAGAACAGCATAGGACAGAGTTTACTTTTGTGAGTGTTATAGCATACATATATAATGAATGAATTGTAGGAAGTTGCTGTTACTTAAAAAGTGAGCACCTCTGTATAGTCAAAACAAAAAAGGCCAGCACTCACGAGAGAGGTAAACTGACTTTTATTACGTCAGTAAGCAGTCAACAGACTGGTTTCGGCCCAAGCCTTTATCAATGTGTAACACAAACTGCAGGCTGATTATATTTAAATAGTAAAACATCATAGTCAGCAGATACATACCCATCAATCAATTTTCAGCATTATAAATGTTCATTTAGACCAGGTGAAAAAAGACCACCCAGTTTAACTATCCTGTTTTTTTCGTTTTTGTTTAAAATGTTGTGCCATCCAGCTTTAAAGTTTCTATTCCCATGTACCTTATCTATAATAATAAATTTAAATTGGGCAGTAGAATGTTTGATGGTATGTTTATATAATGCATTAGTACTAATCCTATTCCTAATGTTACTTAAGTGTTTTGAAATGTGTATTCTAATGGGTCTTGAAGTCTGGCCAATATAGAATGCTAAACATGTACATACAGCTAAATATACCACCCAATCAGTGCTACAGTCTTTTGACTGCTTACTGACAATAATAAAAGTCAGTTTACCTCTCTCGTGAGTGCTGGCCTTTTTTGTTTTGAGTTTGGTTCTGTTTGGTACTGTTGCACTTGCCATATGTGCGGAATTACTGTGTTTGTCACTTATGTATAGTGACAAGTGGGGAATACTGTAATGAGTGCAGGAGGAACCACACAGAAATGACTGCTAAGCCATTCAAACAGCAAGCCAGAGAAATCAGTAACAGTTGCTTCTGCCTGTGATTGTAAACTGGATAGAAACAAGCCATCCATAAAACTCTGCATGTGCAGATACAGAATCTGTATTAGAATGAAATGAATACTTGGAGAGAAAGCAGGGAGGATTAGAAGACAGTTTATTGTCTGAGGACAAGTGAGCTGCTTTTCAGACATAATAAAATATTGAAAAGGGGCCGCAGTATTACATTTACATATTGGGCTTTGCTAACTTTACAACAAAGGATGTCTATTTATTGGTTCTATTGGCACAGAAAAAGGGGTCGCTATACAAGATGCAGGACCTCATGCTTTACAGCCTGTATAGATGCATGGATGTGTGTATATATGCTAGTATTTTGCACCCCCCAGTCAGTTTTTGATCAACCACCCTCCCCAGTTAATCATGCCATTTATTCTCCATTGCCAATCAGTATGACAGCCATCAGGGGTGGTGCAAAGATTTTAGCATTTATCCCTGTTCCCCAGATACACCTGGTAAAGCAGCAGGAGGGGAATGTGTAACGCAGTGGTGGCTGTCCCTTTACCTCTGCAATGGGCATTCCCTCCAAGCAGCCCTGCCTGTCTCCTTCAAGCTCTTAGCAGTGGGTTTCTTGGTGCCCACCAGGAAAATATATCACCTTGAATGTCCCCCAAGTATGAAAAACCCTCGCTACTTGCTAAGAGGAGCAAGCAAACAAACCACACCCCTTCACTCCTTCCACTCCCTGCCGATCTCATCCATTACTGAAGTTGCTAATCAAACCCTTGCAATAGATCACAGTTGGCATACCTCTCAACTGCACGTATTTTTGCAGATCTGTTTTTCCATCATATTTCTGGTCTGTTTCTCATAAAATGTGCAGTTTTATGGCAATCAGAGAGGGATGAAGTCACTAAATAATGACATATATTTGAGATTCAGACTACATACCCCTCATAAAATACATGTTAACACACATACTGTTATTCTAGCAACTTTCTCAGTTTATAAGAGCAATATTTAAAATCTGTCCCTTTTTGGGGGCTTTTGTCCCCCCGTTATTTTAGGCTTTGTCCAGATTTCTTGCTCTAAAAGTTTGAGCACTATGATAGGCAGGATTCTATTCCTGTGCCCTATATGTCAAAGCACATATAATCATTCACTATACCATAGATCACATATAATCATTCAATATACCATAAAGCACATATAATCATTGATTATACCATAAAGCACATATAATCATTCACTATACCATAAAGCACATATAATCATTGATTATACCATAAAGTACATATAATAATTACTTATACCATAAAGCACATATAATCATTCAATATATCATAGATCACATATAATCATTCACTATACCATAGATCACATATAGTAAAACAAAAAGTCTCCGGCACAATAAAGGTTCTCCTTGTATCAGTGAAGACAGGCAGACCACTCGATGAAAAACCAAATACTTTTATTCCATAAATTCACATCAACGGACAAAGACACAAAACAGAAGTAGAGGTCGATTAAGCGCTTTCGTCTCCTATTACGGAGACTTCATCAGAATAATCTTTTCATCTCGACCATTAGTTTTATATATTCGTTAATTTTCATTAATTGACAATCATTAAATTAGCGCCATTTCTTTTAAAGCCAAAACACCACATAAAACACTGAGTTTTACTATTTGGGAATGTCGAATCATTTAAAAAAGCACCATATTAAATATTAAATGTCTAAATGATATATAGAAGACATTGTTTCAAATGGTATGGTGACAATAAGCTAGGATAAGTATTCATTCACTCCTTTTTAGTGGGGTTATAGGGCTTTTTATGCACTTATGTTTTTGTCTTAGCTATATAAATGGACTCTTATGTGCCCATCTTCAAAGTATATTTTTACACAATGCATTTTTATCAAGTGCATTTTTATTAAGTACATTTAACAAGTTATTTATTAAGTACGCCCTTTAAGGTACACCTGGTATTATTTGATTTAGGGGAGTTTTAGACTGTTTATGCTGTTTTGACAGATGTATTTTTTAGTATACACTGCTTTGATAGACCTATGTTTGGGTTTATTAGCATGAAATTCTGGAATTTTAGTTTTAGCAATAGGTCCTTAGAAAAAAGGTGTTTTATGAACACATACAAGAATACATATATTAGAATATAAATACTTTAACAATATAATGTAGGATGTATATATATTTTTTACAATAATGTAAGCTTCCTTTAAACAACACTCTGTGATTTTTAATATTTTTAACATCCCAATACTTTATTGGTTGTTTAGTATTAGGAATGTCTTCTATATATCATTTAGACATTTAATATTTAATATGGTGCTTTTTTAAATGATTCGACATTCCCAAATAGTAAAACTCAGTGTTTTATGTGGTGTTTTGGCTTTAAAAGAAATGGCGCTAATTTAATGATTGTCAATTAAT
Source organism: Protopterus annectens (assembly GCF_019279795.1). NCBI lineage: Eukaryota > Metazoa > Chordata > Ceratodontiformes > Protopteridae > Protopterus > Protopterus annectens. Next base: position 1,354,827,296 of record NC_056746.1, on the reverse strand, counting down.
GAAAATTAACGAATATATAAAACTAATGGTCGAGATGAAAAGATTATTCTGATGAAGTCTCCGTAATAGGAGACGAAAGCGCTTAATCGACCTCTACTTCTGTTTTGTGTCTTTGTCCGTTGATGTGAATTTATGGAATAAAAGTATTTGGTTTTTCATCGAGTGGTCTGCCTGTCTTCACTGATACAAGGAGAACCTTTATTGTGCCGGAGACTTTTTGTTTTACTACGTGGGTTTTTTGCTTTCCGCTTTTTGGTTATAGATCACATATAATCATTCAATATACCATAAAGTACATATAATCACTGATTATACCATAAAGCACATATAATCATTCACTATACCATAAAGCACATATAATAATTCACTATACCATAGATCACATATAACCATTCACTATACCATAAAGCACATATAATCATTCACTATACCATAGATCACATATAATCATTCACTATACCATAAAGCATATATAATCATTCACTATACCATAAAGCACATATAATCATTCACTATACCATAGATCACATATAATCATTCACTATACCATAAAGCACATATAATCATTCACTATACCATAGATCACATATAATCTTTCACTATACCATAAAACACATTTAATCATCCACACCTCCAGGCTAGTTGCTCAGCATAATGCATCCGAGGGTATCCAAGTGCAACTAACTCTGGGCAAAACTGCGATCCAAATTGTAGCTTGCTACAGTTCCCCCACCATGCCCCAGGATTCCCACTCCTATTTTCTTGATTTACTGGAAAATATTAGGGTTCAACCAAACACCCTAATCATGGGTGACTTCAACTACCCCACCATTAACTGGGAAAACTACTTGTGTACCAACTTCTTAGCTCAACGCTTTCTGGAATTCATAAACTCCAATGCCCTGGATCAACTTATCCACACCCCCATCAGGGGCAACAATATCCTAGACCTAGTCATTACCAACATGAGTGTCCGGTGTTCCACACCTGAAGTCAATTCCTCGTTGGTCCGATCCGACCATAAGCTAATCACCCTTGATATCCACATCCTACCCCCACCCCCCATTAAGGAAACCATGGTAAAAGATTTCTCCAAAGCCAACTTCATGCTTCTTAAAACAGAAGTGGTGAACTTCATGACACCCATACAGATGGACAATACAGTTACAACTGCTGAATCCTACACAAATGCACTCTATAAGCACTTACACAAGTGCATAGTTTGTGCTATCCCAAACAGGACCAAGATGATATCCTCCAAAAAAAGGAAGCCAATCTGGTGGTCCCCTGCCATAAACAAACTGTACAACAGAAGGAAAAAACTGTTGCAAAAGCGAGTAAAATGCCATGAATGGAGGAGCTCCCTGGTCAGCCTCAGTAAGAAGCTGAGATCCCTTATAAGATCCTCCAAAGCTAGCCATGAAAACAAAATCACCACTAATTCTAAGGACAACCACAAAGCATTCTATAGCTATGTCAAGAATCTCGATGTCAACACCCAGATCTGCTCTGACTTACAGCACAATAGCACGAAAATTACAGAACCAACTGATATTGCCAACATCCTGGCAGATAGGTTCAGTGCTAACTTTACCACCCCCTCACCCACTAAAGGGCCCATATCTATACAGGAAGAATGCAGAGTCCCTGTAATTACAACTATGCAGGTAAAAGCTTCACTCTCTCAAGGAAAAACACAGCATCCATTGGACAGGACAACATCCCAGGCTGCGTTTTACATAAACTTCAGAACGAACTGGCTCCCCACTTAAGCACCATGTTCAATAATAGCCTCACATCAGGTTTGTTCTCACTGAATGGCGCACAGCAACAGTTATCCCACTCCACAAAGGGGGAGCCACCACTGATTCCGGGAACTATCGACCTATTAGACTGACGAGCCTGATCTGCAAGGCCATGGAACGTATCATCATGGAACTCATAAACAAAGACATTGGTAACCTGCAAACTCTGGATCCCACCCAGTTCGGGTTTGTGAAAGGCAGATCATGCCTTCTGAAACTGATCAACTTCTCTGAGGCAGTCACCAAAGCTGTAGATGAGGGTAAGGTGGTTCACACAGCCTATCTTGACCTCGCCAAGGCTTTCAACACCATCCCCCATTCTGGAATTATAGCTAAACTCACTAAACTAGGTATAAATCCCTATGTCACAAGATGGGTTGCCAACTGGCTCGCTGACAGAACCCACACTGTAAAAGTTGCAGACTCCAAATCTGACCTCAAAGTAGTGACAAGTGGAGTACCACAGGGTTCCATCCTGGGACCTCTCCTGTTTGGTATCTACTTCTTTGAAGTACAGGCTAACACAGAAGGCCTCTGGCTAATTATGTTCACAGATGACTGCAAACTAGGAGCCATAGTCAAGTCCAAAAATGATGTGGACATCCTACAGAAGGGCTTCACTGAGACAGATGCCTGGTGTCAGAGCCATGGCCTCATGCTCAGTGCCAAAAAGTGCAGTGTCATCCCCTTTGGTAAAAACTCTGTACCCATGAACTACCATATAGGCAGCAATCTACTTAACACCGAACGTGTGATAAGAGACCTTGGGACTCAGGTGGACAGTAGTCTCTCCTTTGATAGTCACATCACCACAGTATCAGGAAGTCCTTCTACGTGGCACACCTCATCATAAAAGGGTTCTCATCCAGGAAAAAAAGAGGTCATTGTTCCCCTCTACTCGACACTCATTAGACCCATTATAGAGTACAATGCCCCTTTTGGAATGTATCTCACAAGACATCTGCAGCAGCTGGAAAGGCCACAGAAGTATTTCACAAACAGGATTACTGGCCTCAAACAAATGCCCTACACTGACCGTCTCAAAAAACTCCAGCTTTACTCCATAGCATATCGCCTACTCCGAGGTGTTCTCTGCCTAACATATAAAGCTATGTCAAACCCAGAGCTGTTGGACATGCTACACCTAAAGAAATCCCAATCCCTCTGAGCTACATGCTCTAGGGATCTAAACCTTGTCACCACAATAAACAGGACTTGCTGGAGGGATAGATTCCTATCCCAGGGAATTCCCATACTCTGGATCAGGCTACCATCTATGTCAAGCAAAGTTTTTCATTAGCACTCTTCAAGAAAAATGTTGATGAGTGGATGGGAAATAGGAAATAAACCATGGGGATGACTTCTGTGCTCGACAGTGGCACAGGAAAATAACTTTCTTGGGTGGCGTAAGCCAGAGAATCTTGTTGGCTAGGCTTACGTAGGCCGTTGGGTCGATAGCCTAGTACCTACCTATGAACCTATTCACTAAACCATAAAGCACATATAATCATTCACAATACCATAGATCACATATAATCATTCACTATACCATAAAGCACATATAATCATTCACTATACCATAGATCACATATAATCATTCAATATACCATAAATCACATATAATCATTCACTATACCATAGATCACATATAATCATTCACTATACCATAAAGCACATTTAAACATTAACTATACCATATATCACATATAATCACTCACTATACCATAAAGCACATATAATCATTCATTATACCATAAAGCACATATAATCATTCACTGTGCCATAAAGCACATATAATCATTCATTATACAATAAAGCACATATAAACATTCACTATACCATAAAGCACATATAATCATTCACTGTGCCATAAAGCACATATAATCATTCACTATACCATAAAGCATATATAATCATTCATTATACCATAAAGCACATATAATCATTCACTATACCATAAAGCACATATAATCATTCACTGTGCCATAAAGCACATATAATCATTCATTATACTATAAAGCACATATAATCTTTCACTATACCATAGATCACATATAATCATTCACTATACCATAAAGCATATATAATCATTCACTATACCATAAAGCACATATAATCATTCACTACACCATAAAGCACATATAATCTTTCACTATACCATAGATCACATATAATCATTCACTACACTATAAAGCACATATAATCTTTCACTATACAATAGATCACATATAATCATTCACTATACCATAAAGCACATATAATCATTCACTATACCATAGATCACATATAATCATTCACTATACCATAAAGCACATATAATCATTCACTATACCATAGATCACATATAATCATTCACTATACCATGAAGCACATATAATCATTCACTATACCATAGATCACATATAATCATTCACTACACCATAAAGCACATATAATCATTCACTATACCATAGATCACATATAATCATTCACTATACCATAACGCACATATAATCATTCACTATACCATAAAGCACATATAACCATTAATTATGCCATAAAGCACATATAATCATTCACTATACCATACATCACATATAATCATTCACTATACCATAGATCACATATAATCATTCACTATACCATAAAGAACGTATAATCATTCACTATACCATAGGTCACATATAATCACTCACCATACCGTAAAGCACATATAATCATTCACTATACCATAAAGCACATTTAAACATTCACTATACGACAAATCACATATAATCACCCACTATACCATAAAGCACATATAATCATTCACTATAACATAGATCACATATAATTATTCACTATACCATAAAGCACATATAATCACTAACTACACCCTAAAGCACATATAACCATTCACTATACCATAAAGTACATATAATCATTCACTACACTATAAAGCACATATAATCATTCACTATACCATAAAGCACATATAATCATTCACTGTACCATAAAGCACATATAATCATTCATTATACTATAAAGCACATATAATCATTCACTATACCATAAAGCACATATAATCTTTCACTATACCATAGATCACATATAATCATTCACTATACCATAGATCACATATAATCATTCACTATACCATAGATCACATATAATCATTCACTATACCATAAAGCACATATAATCAATCATTATACTATAAAGCACATATAATCATTCACTATACCATAGATCACATATAATCATTCACTATACCATAAAGCACATATAATCTTTCACTATACCATAGATCACATATAATAATTCACTATACCATAAGGCACATATAATCATTCACTGTACCATAAGGCACATATAATCATTCATTTTACTATAAAGCACATATAATCATTCACTATACCATAAAGCACATATAATCATTCACTATACCATATATCACATATACTCATTCACTATACCATAGATCACATATAATCATTCCCTATACCATAAAGCACATACAATCATTCACTATACCATAAAGCACATATAATCATTCACTATACCATAGATCACATATAATCATTCACTATACCATAGATCACATATAATCATTCACTATACCATAATGTGCATATAATCTTTCACTATACCATAGATCACATGTAATCATTCACTATACCATAAAGCACATATACTCTTTCACTATACCATAAAGCACATATAATCTTTCACTATACCATAGGTTACATATAATCATTCACTATACCATAAAACACATATAATCATTCACTATACCATAAAGCACATCTAATCATTCATTTTACTATAAAGCACATATAATCATTTACTATTCCATAAAGCACATATAATCATTCACTATACCATAGATCACATATAATCATTCACTATACCATAGAGCACATATAATCATTCACTGTACCATAGATCACATATAATCATTCACTATACCATAGATCACATATAATCATTCACTATACCATAAAGCACATATAATCATTCACTATACCATTCACTATACCATAAAGCCCATATAATCATTCACTATCCCATAGATCACATATATTCATTCACTATACCATAAAGCACATATAATCATTCACTATACCATAAAGCACATATAATCATTCACTATACCATAGATCACATGTAATCATTCACTATACCATAAAGCACATATAATCATTCATTATACTGTAAAGCACATATAATCATTCACTACACCATAGATCACATATAATCATTCACTATACCATAGATCACATATAATCATTCACTATACCATAAAGCACATATAATCATTCATTATACCATAGATCACATATAATCATTCACTATACCATAGATCACATATAATCATTCACTATACCATAAAGCACATACAATCATTCACTATACCATAAAGCACATATAATCATTCACTATACCATAGATCACATATAATCACTCACCATACCGTAAAGCACATATAATCATTCACTATACCATAAAGCACATATAATCATTCACTATACCATAAAGCACATATAATCATTCACTATACCATAGATCACATATAATCATTCACTATACCATAGATCACATATAATCATTCACTATACCATAAAGCACATATAATCATTCACTATACCATAGATCACATATAATCATTCACTATACCATAAAGCACATATAATCTTTCACTATACCATAGATCACATATAATAATTCACTATACCATAAAGCACATATAATCTTTCACTATACCATAGATCACATATAATAATTCACTATACCATAAGGCACATATAATCATTCACTGTACCATAAGGCACATATAATCATTCACTATACCATCGATAACATATAATCATTCACTATACCATAAAGCACATATAATCATTCACTATCCCATAGATCACATTGATGCCTTAATCAATAGGCAGGTCTTACAGTGATAATATTCCTTATACTCTTTGTAGACTGAAAAATGTCTCCTAAAAGTAATGTATGCTATTGCAAAAAAAGTTGGAGAAATTTAGATACCCAGCAGAAATGATAAAGGTTGGCCGAAGACATAAAACGTAAAGAAAGGATAACAACTAATCGACACTCGGGGTTCAGTATGTTTTTCATACCTCTCAGCTGTCCATTTTTTTATGGATGTCTCAGATTTTGACTTAAATTTTAGCTCTTTCTGTCTTAATCCCTCCTAAAATTGGTGAATTTTGGACAAAAGGTTGTAAATTATATTTAACGCATGTCAAGTTAATAATATTTGTATTTTGATATTGTCCCTGATTGTCCCTGACTATTTTTGAATTTGTCCCTGATTCTGTTGACATCTGTTACTGATTTGTTGAGACCTTTGCTTTTACTGTACATTTGTTGCACTGAATGCTTTATTAAGAATATTGTTTTTGTCAAATTTGTGGCTCCTCGCAGGATGGCAGTATTTGTTTTGCGGGATTGCTGCACACTGAGGAGTGGGTTTTTTGCCCTTTTACCACTATTATATGACCCCAGAGGTTGGCATAAAATTGGCAGGTGTCTGCGGGGTTCAGCGTAGCTTGTTGCCCCGTCCAGAAAATGTTTTTTTTTTGTTGTTGTTTTTTTTATCTGATTGATAGAGTTTCCACCATGTGTGGTTGATGTTGTGTATGCCAGTTTAGTGAGTCAGATATGTAGCAAAATATAAGCAGACACTCCCACCCAAGGATATATGCTATATAATATGTATAATAAAATAAAAACAGCATTTTGTACATTGCTGCCAATACCTCACCAAATGTTCATGATGATTTGCTGGGACATAAAAAGTGTCTCCTTTATCTATAACAGGAGGCAAACAATCTCATGGTGAAAAACAGAAATATTTCACTCTGTTGGAGGGAGGTCTATTCTAAAGTTGTCTCTATGGAGAAGAATGTACTAGCACACATACCCTTTTAATGAAATTATTTCAAACACACTAGATTAAACACAAGTAGTATACTAAACGAATAACAACAATGACAAGGGTGTAGTCTTTTAATAAAATGACTTTTGCTTGCGTGCTTCCTTCTTCAGTGTTCATCCCTTTTCCATTTCCCCCACTGTTTTGTAGTACAAACAGGAAACCTCAATTTAATGTCCTTATGCTTTAAAACTGTCGAAGGAAATACTGAATAACTCACAAAACAATTTGTAATCATAATACAAAATGCATATTTATGTCATATAAATGGCTTTATGATGGTTAATTGCATGACTTTTATTTGACCACAAAACACAACATTCATTCACCTCAAAAATCATCCAGACCTACAAGAAAATTATTGGCATGTTGTAGCATAAACACAACTCCACACAACAAAGAATCACTGGAACCATGAACCACTGGACACCATATATTTCATTAAAGTACAGAACAAGATAAAAAACACAACTTTAAAAACTTTCGCCTCTAAACAGGCTTCCAGTGGTTTGTGGTTCCAGTGATTCTTTGCTGTGTGGATTTCTGTTACTATATGAAATACATTGGATATACTTGCATAACTGACAACTATTTTTAAGTTGTAATATAAACATAATACTCCCAAATAAATGTTTTTTTTTTTTTTTTTTTTGCTGGGGAAGTTCTCCCCTGTAGCCCAGATATGGCAGCAACTACTCACATTCCTAATCTCTATACTTACCATTTCTGAAGTTTCACAAACCCAGAGAATAAGAAACAGATTAGAACATAAATTTGACACCCCCCTTTTCTCTTTTCTATTAGTCCTGCAAAACCAACAAAAGAGAGAGATTATTCCATCTTTTAGAAATTTGAGCAGAGTACAATGATTTCCCACCAAAATTATCAGTTTTATCATTCGGGTCAGGGTACTGAGTTTCTGATGTGTGATCTCTTGGTAATAGATGGACATTTATGTGGCTGGTGAAGTATTTTATGAGATATTTTTAATTGAGTAACACTCAGATAGGGAGCTCAGTTCAGTTGATGAATGAGGTACAGTGATGGGCTTTGTTAGGTTAACTGCAAACTTGACTATTTTTTCAGCAGTGTCCCATTTTTGATAGTCAGGGTCTGCAGGTTGGTGAACTTGAAGGGAATATACCTGAAGGAAGGTAACAGATGACTGCAGTGGTTATATACATGATCAGTTAGAGAAGATTTGGCTTTTTAAAGGCGCCCTATCCTTTAGTGATATTTTAATGGCTTATTGAAATGGACCACAAATTTCAAATTATCATGTAATATAACTCTTATTATACCATGATCCCCCCAAAACGTGCACGCTGATTGGCCAGCGTGCCCGTTGTAAATCGAGTTATACTAATGGAAAAAGGTCCGGTCGCCCGGACTTTTTTCCATTAGTATAACTCGTTTTTTTTAAACACTGTCTCGCTATGTTAAATGGGTTTAACAGAGCGAGACAGCTTTAAAATAAGCAACGGAGATCTCCGTTGCTTATTTTAAAGCTGTCTCGCTATGTTAAACCCATTTAACATAGCGAGGCAATGTTAAAAGCAACGGAGAAAGCAAGATCTCCGTTGCTTTTTGTCTCGCTATGTTAAATGAGTTTAACATAGCGAGACAGTTTAAAATAAGCAACGGAGATGTCCGTTGCTTATTTTAAAACTGTCTCGCTATGTTAAACTCATTTAACATAGCGAGACATTAAAAAAAAAGCAACGGAGATCTTGCTTTCTCCGTTGCTTTTGCCAACTCTGATGTACTGCGCAGGCGCGGTACATCAGAACTGCCATGGATGCCAGACATCTGCGGAAGGGCAGTAAACAGGCATTATACTATGCCATTATTTAAGAAAAGTAATAGTTTCTTTTCTTAAATAATGTCATGGTATAATAGCAATAACCCACTTCTGGGTGTGGGTAATGCTAAATTTACCCACGGTTGGCTTTGTTTGGTCCCTCGGGCTTCGCCCTCGGGACCAAACCACGCCAACCGTGGGTAAATTTAGCATTACCCACACCCAGGCGTGGGTTATTGCTATAGTAATTTTGCGTAGCAGGGTTGACTTTTATAATAGTATTGTCTGTGCAGATAATAGCCAAAGAGTTTTGTCACCTGAGCTTAGTTTGGAAATGAATGAAACTAGCCCTTTTTCTTTCTTTCTTTTTCTGTTATATGCGTTACCTATCATCTGACATGGCTGTAACTGTGTCTCCACTCGGCGGGGGTGGGGGGAGTCTTGGTAATATATTGTAGTTGCGGTAGTGTGGGAAGAGAGAACATGATGCTTAAATCATCTGTGTATGGGATCAAGGTTGCGTTTTTGAAGCTTGTGATCAGATTGTTTACACATATATTAAACAATATGGGTCTTAAACTTGATCCCTACGAGACACCTATTCCAATGTGAAGGAAGGTAGAGAGGCTGTTTTTTTCCATTTAACATAGTCACTTCTATTGATAAGGTAGCTCTTAAACCATGATATGGTGAATGTAGAAGTACCAAGTGGTGTCAGTGTATACAGGGTTTAGGGTGAGATAGTAATAAATGCTTTGGAGAGGTTCAGGAAGAGGTACACAGAGGATTTTTCCCTTCATTCCTATTATCTGTTGTGTTAAGGAATGACAGTGATGCTTTTTTTGTATTGTGGCCTGGATGGAAAATACTTGGGAGAAGTACATTATTGATTTTGCATCTATATAAATAAGTATATATTTATATATTTATACATTTAAATTATGTATATATATATATATATATATATATATATATATATATATATATATATATATATGTGTGTGTGTGTGTGTGTGTGTGCGTGCGTGCGTGTGTGTGTATATATGTATATGAATAGGATCACATATATATATATATATATATATATATATATATATATATACTTTTTTTTTTTTTTTTTAATTATTATTTTTTATGCGATCCTATTCACCCAGGCTATGTCTGCAAATAGTTCATTAAGATCAGTGCACTATGCTGTTAAACAAATATAAATAAATAAATACTGATGTGAAAATATCCCAGTAATTGTTATTGGGGGTACTATTTGAAGGCCTTGAGTAGTGTGGGTATTGGCCTGCAACTTTAGAATTCAGAAGATTTCCTCTTTCCTTTATCCTCATTTGATATACTTTTACAAATCAGCTTACACAACTGCTTACCTTACTAAAAGAGCGGCTAATATCATATAGTGACTATGAATAGTGATCCAAATGTCTGGCCCATAAACCCAACATAAACCAGGCTAGATAAGGTGACAGTCGCGGTTAGTTGTTTGTCAGGTGTCAGAATCCGCCATATGACACACACACTCAAGTCTCTCAACACCAGGTACTGTTATGCCTTTGTCATAGTCTATGTTGGAGTGAACGACTTGAGATGCACCTCCCTGGACTACATGAAGAGACACATGTTTGAGTTCACTAAATATGTGTCCCAGGTAGGTATGTCCCTAGCCTTAAGTAACATTCTACCGTCACCCAGAATGATGCCTCACTACAAACAGAAAATGATTGACTTTAACAACTGGCTTAGTTTCTGGTGTTATTCCAGGGGTATCCAGTGCCTGACAGCCTGGAAGATAAGATCGACAGACCACGATGCTTTGCTAGAGATGGCTTGCATCTGTCTCACTTGGGCTTCAGGCTTCTGATAAGAGGCCCTTACCTCCCCCATAGTGCCTTTTTTAGGAAACGTCATGAGGTCGATACTACCAACATAAAAATTTCAACAAAACGCAAATTAAATGTCATTCCTCCCTGGTAAGATCCGAACATAAAGTGGTCATTTTTGAATCCATCTCCCCTGACCTCTCTCTAGCTAGGGTCATACAAAAAAAATGTCTCCAAGGCTGATTACAACCTCCTGAGGGATGGAATAAACAGCTTCTCAGCCCCCTCCCCCACTGTAGGAACTAGCACCAATGTCCAAATCTACACCAAATTACTATACAACATTATAGAGATGCAGGAATCAGGAATACCTGACAGGACAAAATCATCCCCTGCAAGGAACAGTAAAAACCTGTCTGGTGGACATCTGCGATAAATAAACGATATAACAAAAGGAACAATTGCTGTCCAGGACCAAGAAGGAGCAGGTACCCAATTAGAAGCAATCTCTCCTTAGCCTGAACAAGCAAATAAGAGCACTAGTGAAATCCAAACTGGCCACATCTACTAGAGGCAGTCATAAGGGCTTCTTCAAATATGTCCGCAATCTCAAAGGAAGAGCCCAGAACTGGTGGTCAAGGACACCACATACACAAATGCTGTAGATATAGCCAATCTACTGGCTGACAGATTTGGATAAAACTTCTCCACTCTGTCCTCCCCCATCAGTAAATCAGGACATCCTCAGTACCTGCTCCCACCATTTATCTCTAGGGAACAGGTCATCACTGCCCTGTCAAAGGTAAAAAAAAAATACAGCCTCCATGGGACCCAATAACATCCCAGGCTACATCAGACATGAACTCAGGCATGAGCTTGCAGCACTATTAGGCACCCTATTCAACCAATGCCTGAGTAATGGCTTTGTCCAAGCAGAGTGGAGGATAGCCATTGTCATCTGTTTACACAAAGGTGGAGCATCCACTGATCCAGGAAATTATAGACCCACCATAATCCCATCATTGGTTGATAGGAATTCACCCCAGGGATCACATCAGTCGCCCTGCTAGACAGGGGTCCATGGAAGTAAATATTGTGGGAAGAAATATCCAGGGAATTGTTATGGCTAGGCTTGTATAGGCCCTAGGGCCAATAGCCTAGTACCAGCCTATGAACCTATCAGCCTAACTAAGTCTGAAGAAGCGATCTGAGCATCGTGAAAGAGCTTAATTATTTTTGTTGTTTTGCCATCAAAGTATAGTTCCATTCAGCCATGGTGGTTTGGTTCTTTTTAATTTTATTATAGACCCATCAGCCTAACTAGCCTGATCTGCAAGGCCATGGAACAGATTACCCTGGACCTCATTAACAGGGACATTGACAACCTCCAAACTCCCCCACACATCTTTGTCAAGGGGAGGTCATGTCTGTTAAATCTGGTTGACTTCTTTTAGACAATCACCAAAGCCATGGACGAGGGGAAGACGGTGCACACCACCTACCTTGACCTGGCCAAAACCTTCAACACTATTCTCCACTCAGGCATAGTAGATAAACTCACTCAACTAGGCATCAATCCATATGTTATCAGATGGGTAGCAAACTGGCTCACTGATAGAAGCCACCTAATCAAAGTAAGGGAAGCCATCTCAAGCAGTATACCCATAACGAGTGGCGTACCACAGGCATCGGTCTTGGGGCCTCTGTTATTCAGGATATATTTCTCTGAGGTGCAGGCCAAAACCAGTGGGCTATGGCTGACTAAGTTTGCAGATGGCTGCAAGCTGAGGGCAGTCATCAATTCCCCAAGTGATGTGGACCTCCTCAAAGAGGGTCTCACCTAAACAAATGACTGGTGCCAGAAACATGGCCTTAAGCTGAATGCCAAAAAATGCATCATCATCCCCTTTGGGGAGAGTGACGTCCCCACATATCACATTAATAATGGTGTCCTAAGTACACAATCTGTAGTGAGGGACCTGACTTTTGACCACCATGTTGTATGGAAAGGTTTCTACATGGCCCACCTCATAAGTAAGGGTATCTCATCCAGGGACAATGAGGTCATAACATGCCTGTATTCTTCCCTGATAAAGCCAATTGTTGAGTACAACACCCCCTTTGGCATGTACCTCGCAAAGCACATACAGCAGGTGGAGAGACCACAGAGGTTCCTCACCAGGAGAATCCAGGGCCTCAAACATCTATCCTACACAGACAGGCTAAATGTCCCTCTACTCAGGTTCATACATACTCCTCAGAGGTGACCTCTGTCTGGCATGCAAAGCAGTCTCAGACCCTGTCTAAATTGGACTGCTGCATATCTGCAAGTCAAGATCCACTCGAGCAACTCATATGCACGACCTCAACCTGGCCTGTGATATCAATAGGACTTGGTGGCAGGACAGATTTGTGCCCCAGAGACTCCCCCATCTGTGGAATAGACTCCCTCTCCATGTCAAGCAGAGCACCTCATTATCCCTTTTTAAGCGCAACCTGGATAACTGGATGGGAAACGGAAAATACACCCCTGGGATTCTACCTGTGTCCCTGTTGGACAGGGGATTTGGGTTCTGGCTTGTCTAAACATGGGCTAAACTCCTGTCTAGGCTTATAAGGGCCTCAGGGCCAATAGCCTTGTAACCTCCTTTATCTAAATGTAGGATAAAGTTTTTTTTTTTTTTTTTGCTTATGTGTTTGATATATGACTCCAGAACGGATCTGTTCATTACTATAGATATTGGATAGACCAGTACATCAGATGAAAGTTGTTGGTTTTAGTTTTGTAAAGAAGTATTTTGATAGCTGAGGTAGGGAATAGTTTGAGATTGATCTTAGGGTTGGCAGCAGCTGATTGGAACTCAGAGGATGGGGTGTGCGGAGAAAGGATTTGTATAAGCGAAGTGGCTGCATGTATAAATTACACATTAAATTTGCAATAGATATCTGTCACTGTCTCAAATGTTAGAGGAGCTGGTTATAAAGTATTGCTTGGGTGAAGAAGGTTGTTAGTTGTTGTCCAAAAATGTTTATGATTGTTTGGTTGTAAATGTTGCAAGTTTACGTAGTAATTTCTTGCTTGATTGCATTAGAAGTTTTAGTTTGGTTATTTAATTTCTTTACATAAGAATGAACTTTTTACCTCACGTAAGTCATCTTATGTATCTAAACCATTTTCATCTTATAATTTAATAGGGTTTATAAGTACCATCATATATACTGTTTGCCTTATTTTGTTCTTTATAAACATTTTCATTCACTTTTGCTGCACACTCTCATTTATTGTCATTGTTGTTTAATAATGATTATGTTTTGTTAACAAATGTAAAGCAGTTCTATTTTAACTCCCATCTGAATTTTTTAAGAATTGTTGCTGTTGTTTTAGTCATTTGATCAAATTCTGACCTTTATAACCTGAAGAACTTCAGCATGCCAGGCCTGTCTGTCAAAAATTGTTTCTTTAGTTCTTGCAAATTTATATTCATTACTTCAGCAGTGTTGCTCAACCACGTTAACCTCTGCCATCCCTTCTTGTTTTGTGTTTGTGCTTTCCCAGTATCAGTGTCTTCACTAGTGGACCTTGTCTTTGCATAATGTTGTCAATGTATTTGAGTTTTAGTGTTACTATTAAGCCTTCCAGTGAATAGTCTGGATTTATTTCCCTAAATATTCACTGATTTGACCTTCTTGCAGCTGTGAAATTTTCCAGAAAGATTTCTCCAACACCACAGTTCAAAAGCATCAGTTTTCTGCTGTGCAGACTTACTTATTCCAGCTCTCACAGCCATATGTTACTACTGGGAAAACCATGGATCCTTGCTAACAATGGGATGTCTTTGCTCTTTAAAATCTTATGCAGGTTTGCCATAGCGTTCCTTCCACAGAGAAAGCATATTTTAATGTTATGATTACAGTCCACATTTAAGGAGATCTTTTACCTCTGGAAAATACGTTCTGCCACTGCCTTCAATTATTCCACAACTATTTACAAAATATTCATAGGGCTAGATGGCATCTTTTATTTATTCATTTATTTATTTATTTATGTATTTATTTATTTATTTAGCCAGTTTTTGTGCTTTCTACTTTCAAATTTATCAACAGGCTGTCATCCGTTAGACTTGTATAATCTGCATGTCTGAGGTTAACATTTCTCACAGCATTTTTATTCCAAGATTTGATTCATTTAACCCAGTTTTTCACATAACATATTCAGCACATAAATTAAATTTGTAGGTGATGATATATGGTCTTGTTATACTCCTTCCCCAGTTTTAAATTGGTCAGTTATTCCACATTTAGTTCTAACTGTGGTTTCTTGGCCCAGTTTTAAATTGGTCAGTTATTCCACATTTAGTTCTAACTGTGGTTTCTTGGCCCAGTTTTAAATTGGTCAGTTATTCCACATTTAGTTCTAACTGTGGTTTCTTGGCCCAGTTTTAAATTGGTCAGTTATTCCACATTTAGTTCTAACTGTGGTTTCTTGGCCCAGTTTTAAATTGGTCAGTTATTCCACATTTAGTTCTAACTGTGGTTTCTTGGCCCAGTTTTAAATTGGTCAGTTATTCCACATTTAGTTCTAACTGTGGTTTCTTGGCCCAGTTTTAAATTGGTCAGTTATTCCACATTTAGTTCTAACTGTGGTTTCTTGGCTCAGTTTTAAATTGGTCAGTTATTCCACATTTAGTTCTAACTGTGGTTTCTTGGCCCAGTTTTAAATTAGTCAGTTATTCCACATTTAGTTCTAACTGTGGTTTCTTGGCCCAGTTTTAAATTGGTCACTTATTCCATATTTAGTTCTAACTGTGGTTTCTTGGTCTATTGTTCTACAAGCAGATTCCTCAGGAGATTAATAAAGTGATCTAGAATCCACATTTTTGTAATGACTTGCCACACTCTGTTATGGGCTACACAGTAAATGCCTTTAGAGTAGTCAATAAAGCAATACATGTGTATATCTGTCTATTTATATCTATATCTAATATATCTCTTATCTGGTCTCCCTGGGACTGGACCTTACGCTGGATAAACGAATGGCTGGTTAATCAGAAAAAGCATACAGAATAGTATTTATAGGTTATATAGATATATAGAGATAGCTAGATATACTATATAGATATATTTATATATCTATATCTATCTATATAGGTCACTCCAGAACAAGTACAAATATGACTCTGTCATTGTCCATGTTGGTGTGAATGACCTGAGCTGTACCTCCCTGGACTACATGAAAAGAGACATGGAAGAGCTCTCTGATCACGTAGCCCAGGCCGGTATGACCCTGAGTAGAATCCTGCACTCACCAAGAATGATACCACGGTATAAAGAAAAAATATCAATTTCAACAATTGGCTAAGCTTCTGGTGTCATTCAAAAGGGATCCAGTGTCTGTCAGCCTGGGATGACATGCTCGGCAAGCCACGCTGCTTCACTAGAGACGGCTTGCACCTATCACCCTTAGGCTTTTGAATACTGCCCAAGGCTCTTGCCACCCCCATAGTGCCTTTTTTAGGCAAAGCTCAAAAGACAAACACATGCCGTAAATAGCACAATTAAGTAAAAACTGAGGGTAATGCTACTCAATGCCAGAAGTCTAAACTTCAAAATGAACGCACTCGAGGCACTCCTCAGTATGGAGAAAATTGATATATGTGCAGTAACAGAAACCTGGTTTAAGGCTCCAAATAGAACCCCAGCACTACCAGGCTGCAACTTATACAATACATTTCGGCCACAAAACCTGGACTGAAATACAAAAGGCAGGGGCGTATCCATATTCATCAAGGATGCCTTCACCTCCAGGTTAGTGGCATACTACAATGCTTCAGAGATCATCCACGTGCAAATAACAATGGGCAGAACTGCAATTCAAATTGTAGCTTGCTACAGATCACCCACCATGTCCCAGGACCCCCAGTCCACATTTCTGGAAACACTGGGAAACATAAAGGTCCTACCAAACACCCTGATATTGGGTGATTTCAATTACCCAAACATTAACTGGGAGAACTACTCAAGTACTAACTCTCTTGCCCAACATTTCCTAGAATTTATAAACTCAAACACCCTGGATCAACTGGCCAACACCCCCACCAGAGGTGACAACATATTGGACCTGGTCATCACCAACATGGCTGACCGGTGTTCCACACCGGAGGTCAACCCTTCGCTGGTTAGATCTGACCATAAACTAATCACACTGGATATCCACATTTTGCCCCCAGCCCCAGTCAAAGAAACCACCGTGAAAAACTTTTCCAAAGCAAACTTCACGTTACTTAAGACTGAGGTGGAAAGTTTCATATCCCCCATGCTAAAGGATAATGCTGCCCAAGCTGCAAAATCCTTTACTAATGCAGTCTAAGGGCACCTACAAGAATGCATGGATCGTGCTATCCCAAGCAAAACCAAGACTCACTCCTCCAAGAAAAGGAAACCCAGTCTGGTGGACCCCTGCCATAAACAAGCTATACAATAGAAGGAGGAAACTAGTACAGAAAAGAGTAAAATCCCAAGAAGGGAAAACATCCCTGATCAGTATCAGCAAGAAACTACAATCCCTCATAAAATCATCTAAGGATAGCTTCGAAAGAAAAATTGCCAAGGACTCCAAAGATAACCACAAGGCATTCTTTAGCTATGTCACGAATCTAAGTGGCAATTCTCAGATCTGCTCGGAGTAAGTGCAAAATGGCACAAAATACACTGAACCCACCGATATCGCCAGCATCCTGGCAGACAGGTTCAGTGCAAACTTCACCCCCCCTCTCACCCCCAAAAGGGCCCATAACTGGGTCTATATCACGAAATCGAACTTCCAAAATGTCGAACACCATAAGTTTGAACTTGGAAGATCGAATTCGGACATTGAACCTTCAAAACAGTGAATTTTTTCGCAGGGAAATATTTGCTGTTCCGAAAAACACACACATAACACAATCACATTAAACACCTTCAAAACCTACACTAAACCTAACATATATCACTATCTATGCACTATCCTTAACCCAGCCCTAACTCTAAAGTCTGTCACTACCGCACACTTACCTGACCTGCGCCCTAACCCTAAAGTCCGTCACTACCACACTTACCTGACCCGTCCCCTAACCCTAAAGTCCATCACTATCACACACTTACCTGACCCGTGCCCTAACCCTAAAGTCCGTCACTATCGTACACTTACCTGACCCGCACCCTAACCCTAAAGTCCGTCACTACCACACACTTATCTGACCCGTGCCTTAACCCTAAAGTCTGTCACTATCACACACTTACCTGACCTGCGCCTTAACCCTAAAGTCCGTCACTACCCATTCGTACACTTACCTTGACCTGGTCCAAAAATGCCGAAGCCGCAGAAATGGCCAACCAAATTCTTTCCCTGGGAAAGATTCCGGGTTTCCGTGGCTTCGACATTCTCACCCTTCGAACTACCAAGTTCGGCCTTCCGGTATTCGGCATTCTCAATGTTCAATTTCGTGATAGGAACCCCTATAACCATACAAGAAGAATGTAGTGCCCCTGAAATCACAGACACAAAGGTTAAAACACACCTCTTCAAAGCCAAAAACACAGCATCGATGGGTCAGGATGGTGTCCCATGCTGCGTCCTACATGAGCTCAAAGATGAATTAACCCCTCACCTAAACACACTGTTCAAACTTAGCCTCTCCATAGGCTACGTGTCCATAGAGTGGCACACAGCAACGATTATTCCACTCTACAAAGGGGGAGCCACAACAGACCCCAGAAACTATCACCCTATAAGCTTGACTAGCTTGGTCTGCAAGACTATGGAGCTCATCATCATGGATCTCATTAACAGAGACATTGGGAACCTCCAAACACTGGACCCTACCCAGTTCAGCTTTGTTAAGGGCAGATCATGCCTCCTAAACCTGGTGGACTTCTTTGAGAGAGTTACCAAGGCTATTGATGAGGGAAAGGTGGTCCACACAGCCTGCCTAGACCTCGCAAAGGCCTTCAACACCATTCCCCATTCTGGTGTTATAGACAAGCTCACCAGCCTGAACATAAACCCCTACATCATGAGATGGGTTGCCAACTGGCTCATGGACAGAACCCACATGGTAAGAGATGAGGGAGCTAGGTCTGACTTTAAACCGGTTACAGGTG
>NC_056746.1:1354792811-1354802811 GCF_019279795.1 Protopterus annectens | reverse complement strand
CACACACACACACACACACACACACACACACACAAACACACAATCTGTAACAAACTAGTCCTTCTTGAGCTCTTACTATACTGTGTTTGCAGTAATTAATAGGAACATGGGCTTTACTGTAACAGTGATGGGATTTTATGCAAAGTGTGTTGAATTTGTGTATCTGTTCATGTGTGTGTGTGTGCCAGCATGTGTGTGTGTGTGTGTATGTGTGTGTGTGTGTGTGTGTGTGTGTGTGTGTGTTGTTTGCATGCAAGTGTGTGTGTGTGTGTGTGTGTGAGCTTGCTTTTTTTAGTGTTGTTAATTTCTGGGGAGTGTTTAATAAATCTACACATTTTGTCTTGTAGTGTCTGAATAGTGGGGGAGTTTTAGCAGAAGCTGCTGATGCAAGATGGAAGCTGAATTTGATTTGAGGTATCAGGATTCCTTTCACTAAGGCAGATCTGGTGAAGTGTAAGGGATAAGGGGACATTTTTGTGCCTAGATCATACAGCTGTCGTGAGAAATCTCCTTCGGGATCATAATACCCAAATGGCAATAGTATAGTTCACGAGGTTTGGATGTTCACATGGCACGTTGAAAATCTGGGCTGAAAATGCTGAGAAATGGCCACATTTTGATCATTCATTGAAAGGTTCATAAAAAATAATTCACCACTACTTTTAAGTCTAGTATGCATTTTAATATATTTGAATTAGGAATGCTCATGTCAGATATAGCAGTAGAAAGAACAGAATTCATGGTAAGGATGCAACTTGTACTGCAAAGGCTTTTTCGACAGGCAAATTATTCACATGAAGTGTGTATTGAGTGAAAAAGTAAGATTTATTTTTATTAAAATCACTATAAAGTTGTATGCCTGATAAAGCCTTCAAAGGCCATAATAAGAAAATGAAGATTTAGCTCTTTTGTGCCAAGTTGAAAATTATAAACTAAGTATTCTGAACAGTAAAACACCAATGAAAAACTGCATATCATTGCTGTTACTGTACAGGTCATAGAGTTATCAGGTATATGGGCTTTCTTCCTGGAAGCAGTGGATCAGCTGGTATCTCATAGGTTCATGGGTAATTACTACTAGTGTCTCATAGGTTCATGGGTAATTACTACGCTAATGGCCACAAGTTTTGTTCAAGCCTAGCCATGGTGATAACCAACCCCTATACCTTGTCTCTACAAAGTAAACACGTTAACCATTATGCCAACCCCCAACCCACAGTTGTACTTACACAACTGACCACTAATGGCCTATTATGAGAATAGATTTCCAAGGTCATAGTGTGAAGCCTTATCATTTTCTACTACTTCTGAGTACTTGAGTTGGCTGTGAGAAAAATTTAACATTTGGTTACTCTTGCTTCCATACTCCGAGGTCACTATTTCTGAAATCTGGCTGTGGAATAGATTGTGACATCATAAATATTTTTGTACTACACCGTTGGCTTAGTGACATCACATCATCCCCTTTGACATTTCAATGCAGCCTTTTTTAATAAAATAAAAATGACCAGGTTGCACAAGATGCAGAGACACTTTATTATTAAAAACTACGGTTGAGACCTTTCGTTAATAAGACATCTTCAGAACTCTAAATGAGAAAGGCAGCCTTTGTGTTTATAACAAATAATAACACAAAATATTTTAAAACAGTGACTCGCAGTGTGAACATTGGCTCTAGATTGCTCTAGGGTTGAAAAATGTACTGAATTTTTTTTAAACAGTAGATGGAAAACACATTTCAGATACAGCTCTAGGATGACCACTGTATATAAGACTTTGTAAACAGTCGATATTATGTAGCTCTAGGATGACCACTGTATATAACACTTTGTAAACAGTCTATATTATTTACACTTTTTTTTTTTTCTCTGAGTCATATTTAAAATGTTCTACAGGGAAAAAGACAGATTAATTTGTAGCAAGCATGGTCTTTTCGATAGGCCAGACTTTTAGCTCATTCACACATATAGTGTCTTTTTTGAATGCTTTGTTTCAACACCCATAGCTTCTTATGGCATGATGATATTTTCTGAGTCTGGAATCCTAAACTAAGTGGCCTAGTAATTAGTAATAGTATAAAAAGAAGTGGGTGTAATAAACAAAATGACACTAAGATTCTTTATCTAGGAAGCGCTATACTGGATCTTATCCTGTTGTGTGTCACTTGTTTTTCATATTTACTTGTTAGCATTCATATTTTTAAATGACTGAGGTACATGTTACTAAGGAACATATTGTGAAATACCATGGTGGAAAACAAATAAAATATGCTGAACACATGCAATACTCTATACACTGGAGGAATTGCTTGTTGTTTAGATCTACTTATAAAGATAAGCAATATTTTCAAATGTGCATTAATATTTCCAAAATCAACTTTCTTACAGACATTACTTTAGCATAACATAAGTTGAACCCTTAGATGATGTTAGAGAAAGCGGTCTTTGAAACCTACGTTATAAATTGTATGAGGTCAGGGATACTGAGTGACGTTTATGCTACTAAGTATGTAAATAAGTATTTTTTTTCATAATTCTATGAGCATTTCAACAAGAATGCAATGAGAATGGAAATGATTTCACTTATGTAAAAACCTGAGCTTCCAGAAAAAAGTGCTGCTGATACTTTATATGAAGGTTCTACACTTTTATATGAAAAGTTGTTTATGAAAATTAAGAGAGAAATATAATTTTGATTTTTCTGCATTATAATGCATTAAAGTAATGCTATAAAGACATGAATTCACCAACGTCTGTCATTGTAACGAAGACATTTTGCTGAACACGTTGCTGTTTTCATCTTTTTATTAGATTTTACAGTTGACAATGTATTTAAATTTGATTTGCTTATATTCTCTAACTTGTGTTTCACAAAGAAATGAGCTGGAATCTAAAAATGTGGGTAGGTTGCTGTAGATGTGATATTCCACAGCTACAATGTATTAATGAATTTATAAGTCTTGTTTTATTTTGGGTAAAAGTCTGTTGTAGTCAGAGATGTTTTCAGATAAACAATTGTTGCTGGGTAAATTGTCATTAACATGCTGGGCGAAGAGCTGTAGTCATCAAAGGCTTAGGCTTTAAAATAAATAATGTACAACAAAGCTATACCATCTGCTTCTCAGCGTTGCCATGTAGCTCTGGATGTCTTTTACAAAATGTGACGCAAGATTAAATACTGGTGAATGTTTTAATTTATCTTGTATATTTTATTGCAATATGATATCTCTTCTAGATGGTGCATTTTTGGGGATCTGTCTTTAAATCTGCATATTTTTGTATTTAACATGTTTATTCAAAGTGTGCTTTCTTCAAAATATCATCTGACTTGTCTACTGAGTCACATGACAAATGGACTTTTGTTCTTAAATTCATATTTAATCATGAAGCTTTTAGGTGTTCCCATGTTGCTGGATATGTATAACATTTGTATTGTCTTAGCCTTTCCTTTAATTAGTGTCTCCATGGTATCCCTCTTGCATTTCCTAGTTTAAAACTTTACATATGATAGTCACGAAGCTCACTGCCAGGCCGTTTGTGTATGGTCAATAAAATAGTCACTCTTCCGTATTGCACAGAGCTCTCTGAACTGTTAGCCACTAAATGCAGGGCAGTTATCAGATCTGATTGTGGTGAGTGCCAATTGTTGGGTCCTCCCAAAGACAAAGATTGTAAGACTGGCTAATACGGATGGTACATGTCCATCGGCTGGAATATTCGTCTATCGGTACTAGCAAAATCTTATTTTTCTTTTGATCCACAAATGTTTTCACCCGCAAGCCTATGCTAATTAAAATATGTGAACAGGAACTTTCTTGCTTTACTGAGTGTTAGTCTGACAAAGTTAACAGTCTCATAAGAGTTTACCATACCCTCTGTGTGTGGAAACCAGATGTTTTCAAAACAGCGAGTCTTGTTGTTACCGCCCCAAAATATGCTTTGAGATCATATTCCTTATACCCTTCCTATAATGTCTTTTGGTATCCCAAGTCTGATCCTCTTTAAGATGTAATTATGATTACCTGAAACATTTATTTGATCTCTATACTTTTATATATTTTATCAATCTTAGTGAACAGATCATCTTTTTTTTTCACTAACCAATTGAAACAGTAAATCCATTTTTGACTTCTTTTATTTCTTTCAAGGTCAGTGCAGTTGGCACTGTATATTCTAGTATCATACTCACATTGTCCTCTGAATATTTATCACACCTTTATCATATTTTTGTTATGACTGTTGGTTGCCCTGAAACATGGCCAGCTATGATCTTCTGTCTTATTATACTGTACCTTGAAATGATAGGGTTTGGACCTAGTAGTCATGGTAAAGCTTGTGATTTGAGATTATTAAACTCCTTCTAATGGTCAGTGCGTAATTATGTTAGCACTTTTACAGACAAATGTATGCATATGTATGCAGGTTACCATTGCTGATGGTGTTTCCTATTTTTCTGTTTCTGAGCATCCCTTCTCTACATCAGGAAGTAATTTGTTCATATAAGTTATTACTTTGTCATCATGTAGTTGGATAGGTATAGTGTCTAGGCCTACTGTACTTAACATTTATTTTAAAGAACACCATCTCTGTTTACGGGGCATCAAAGTATGACATCTGCATCTGTGACTTATACTTTGCTCTAAGTGTTCTGGAGCTTTTTTATTACATTTTGGTCTGTTGACATTGAGCGTCCTTCGCATTAGTTTTCTCAGAGGTGCTGTCATGATATTAAAGCCTTTTATGAAACAGGAGTAGTACTTCGCTGATTTTAACAGATGTCTTACTTCCTTGGCATTACTTTTTAGGAACATGCCTAATATAGTTTTTGACTCATCTGGATTTGGTTGAATATCATTTTCTGAAAATATGAAACTGCAAAACTCAAGCATGAGGTTTTCATATCCACACTGTTCTTCAAGCGTAGTACATTATTTTTGAATATTAGTTGCACTTTTTTAGGTCAGCATGTTTCCTGGGAGCACTGCTAAATAATAGTTATATCAATGTATTTTCTCATTTCTTTATTCTTTGGGCTATATGTTGGAATATTTATGTTCTAAAAACCAGCCTTTTCTACGTATGGAATAGTATGTAATACTCCCTTTGTCTGGCTCTAATTCAGGTTATTGGTAGCCTGATCTCAAATCAGGTTTAGTAAACACAGTTACTTTGTTTAGTTTTGCAATGACACTAGCTATTAAGGTCGCAATTTTCTTTTTCTCTCTCTCTCTCTCTCTCTCTCTCTGTCTGCCACCACCTCTACCCCTGTGTCTCTGTTTGCAGCCCTCATATCAATACATATCCCTGTTCCTCGTAATGTTGTTGGTTTTGAGGGCATTACTATGAATGAGACTCAAGATGCATGCATATTTCTTCTTACATATTCAAAAGGCAGGTCCTAGAGATCTGTTTCTTGTGTGCCTTTTGACCAGATTGCATTTGTTTGAGCACCCTATGCCTGAATATTGTTGAATCATCTGTAGTATTAAATCTGTGTACTGCAGAGTAAAAGCTCTATGCAAACCTGCACTTTAATGTTCATTTTGCCTTTTCTCTGAACCTACTGTGACCTCGGAGCTATTTTGTATAAGTAAGGGAGAAAACTATTTTTGTTGTTTTTATGTGTTTTGTGTTTTGTTCATTTTGAACATGGACAGTTACATTCCTGGATTAATACTCTTGTCCATTTTATACATAAGCAACTTAGTCTCCAGGAATCATTGGGGAAGTGTGTGTACTTTTTAGTGTTGTCT
Organism: Protopterus annectens; assembly: GCF_019279795.1. Lineage (NCBI taxonomy): Eukaryota > Metazoa > Chordata > Ceratodontiformes > Protopteridae > Protopterus > Protopterus annectens. The sequence goes on along the minus strand of NC_056746.1, from coordinate 1,354,797,059 downwards.
ATTTTTTTCTAGTTATTTTATTTTTTTTCTGCTTTCTTTATTTAATGAAAAAGCTATTTATTTATGTGGCTGTGCTCAAGTAGTATATTTAGCTCTATATCATCTCATCTTGTCAGATTTTCATCTTTCTTTTGCCTTTGAGCAAATTACTGTACTCTTTTTATAGGTCCATAAGTTTATAGGTCCTTCCTAAGCTTACATCCAAAAGAAAACATCATGAACCTATGCCACATCACCCAGTACTGATGGGGAACCAGTAGGGCTCTCCATTAAGTAGACTTTATCCACGTATCCTTGGTGAAGTTTTTCATCATCCATTCAGTCATGCACGCTGGTTTTAAATGTTGCTAAGAGAAGTACTCTGCGTGATAGGTATTGGCATCCTATCCTGGCAATAGGGGATACATTGGCTTAGGCATCTGTCATGCCATCTTATATGGGTGAAGTGATAATGTAGAATGGTTGTTTACTTTATCACTTGTTCCATATAGGTGCAGGAGTTCAAAGAGTCTAGAGTCATTCATAGCAAGGAAAGCTAGGCAGAGTTGACCCCACAGGAATCTGCAAAATACTGAGTAGAGCAACAGAGCTTTTAGTCGCTCCAACCTGAGATCTTTTTAGTGAGGGAATGTGAGGGCTTTCAAATTGGTTTAGGTATTTAGTGAGGTACATAGCAAAGGGTACATTATATTCAATAATGGGCCTAATAAAGAATAAATAAAGTGGAACTGTAACTTCTTTGGACCTTGAAAGGATGCCATAGAGAATGAGTTGTGCAAGGAAGGAGGATTTTCTAACTAGTAAAGAACCATGGTGGTCAAACGATAGTCAGTTATCGACATCTGTATCCAGTTCCATGCTGACAGTCACATTTAAATGGAATGTTATCTGTATGGTAAGTAGTGGTGATGCTAGATTTACCAAAGGAAGCTATCATGCATTTCTTGGTGTTGAGGGTAAGTCCATGATTAATACAACAAGCATTTGCTAGGTTGAGCTTTTGCTGGAGAAGTTGAGTATTGTGATGGGATTTAATAACTGCCACAGTTCACAGTCATCAGCAAACTTGGTTAGCTACATTCCTTTGATATCAGATTTTATGTTAAAAGAAATATATCCCAAAGAGGAGGACAACCAGTACAGAGTCTTGGAGAACACCACAAGTGATATTTTTGTCTACAGCAAATACATCCTCAACCTTAATGGTAAGGGTTCAAACAGAAAGTTACCAGCACAGTGAACTATATTTAGGTTAATGTTGACTTGGGACAGTTTGTTAATAATAATGCCCGCATGGAGGATAGTGTCAAAAGCAAGGTCTGTTAAGTAGTGACCCTAATCCATGGCTTCAGTAACCCTTTCCAAAAACTGAACCAAGATGAGTAAGCATTACCTGCCTTTACAAAGCCCAAATGCTGTGAATTCAGGGATATAAGGCTGCCAATATCATTGCTTATTAGTTTACCTATAGTATGCTCCAGGATCTTGCAAATAATACTAGTAAAAGTAATAGAGCTGTAATTCCCAGGGTCAGTACACGAACCAACTTTATGAAAGGGCACCACAACTGCCACTCTCCCCTGCTTGGGGACATAACCAGTTTAGATAGTCTGGTCGAAGAGCTGATGGATGGGTTTGATAAGTGGGACTTCAAACTTCTCACCAGGCATCCTGGGATACTATAAGGTTATGACCTGCTTGCGTCACTATTTTATACTATGTTACTCTTTATACTATTTATGCAGGCCAGTGTTACTCTTTATACTATCCATCCTAGTTATGTTGCAGGTTCATAGTTAATGAGTGCGATTTTTCATAGGTTCATAGGTAGGTACTAGGCTATTGGCCCTAGGGCCTATACAAGCCTAGCCAAAAAGGTACCCTGGCTTTCGCCACCCAAGAAAATTATTTTCCTGTGCCACTGTCAAGCAGAACCACAGAAGTGATCCCCTGGGTGAATTTCCTATTGCCCATCCAATCATCAAGATTTTTCTTGAAGAGTGCTAATGAGGATCTCTGTTTGACATAGATAGGTAATCTGTTCCAGAGTATGGGAAGTCTCTGGGACAGGAATCTATCCCTCCAGCATGTTCTGTTTATTGTGGTGACAAGGTTTAGGTCCCTAGAGTGTGTAGCTCAGAGGAATTGGGATTTCTTTAAGTGGAGCATGTCCAACAGCTCTGGGTTTGACATAGCTTTGTATGTTAGGCAGAGATCGCCTCTGAGTAGGCGATATGCGACGGAGTAAAGCTGGAGTTTTTTTAGACGGTCTGCGTAAGGCATCTGTTTGAGGCCAATAATCCTCTTTGTGAGGTATTTTTGCAGCCATTCCAGTTGTTGTAGATGTCTTATGAGGTACATACCAAAAGGGGCATTGTACTCTATAATGGGTCTAATGAGTGATAAGTAGAGGGGAACAATGACCTCTTTTTTTCTGGATGAAAAACCTTTTGTGATGAGGTGTGCCACGTAGAAAGATTTCCTGACCACTGTGGTGATGTGATTATCAAAGGAGAGACTACTGTCCACCTGTGTCCCAAGGTCTCTTATTACACTTTCGGTGTTAAGTAGACTACCACCTATGTGGTAGTTCATGGGTACAGAATTTTTACCAAAGGGGATGACAATGCACTTTTTGGCATTGAGCTTGAGACCATGTCTTTGACACCAGACATCTGTCTCAGCGAGGTCCTTTTGTAGGATGTCCATATCGTTAGGAGTTTTGATTATGTCTCCTAGTTTGCAGTTATCTGCGAATTTAGTTAGCCAAAGACCTTGTGTGCTAGCCTGTACTTCAGAGAAGTAGATACCAAACAGGAGAGGACCTAGGACTGAACCCTGTGGTACTCCACTTGTCACTGGTCTGAAGTCTGATTTGGAGTCTGCTACTTTCACAGTGTGGGTTCTGTCAGTAAGCCAGTTGGCAACCCATCTTGTGACATAGGGATTTATACCTAGTTTAGTGAGTTTATCTATAATTCCAGAGTGGGGGATGGTGTTGAACGCCTTGGCGAAATCTAGATAGGCTGTGTGAACCACCTTACCCTCATCTATGGCTTTGGTGATTACTTCAAAGAAGTCTATCAGGTTCAGGAGACATGGTCTGCCTTTTACAAACCTAAACTGTGTGGGGTCCAAAGTTTGGCGATCTCCAATGTCTTTGTTTATGAGTTCCATGATGATACATTCCATGGCCTTGCAGACGAGGCTTGTCAGGCTTATGGGGCAGTAGTTCCCAGGGTCTGTTGTGGCCCCCCCTTTGTGGAGTGGGATAACTGTCACGGTGCACAATTCAATGGGCACAAAGCCTGAGGTGAGGCTTTGATTGAACATGGTACTTAGGTGGGGTGCCAGTTCATTCTGTAGTTCATGTAGAAGGCAGCCTGGGATGTTGTCAGGTCCCATGGATGCTATGTTCTTGGCTTTGGAGAGTGAAGTTTTTACCTGTGCAGCCATGATTACAGGAAGTTTGCATTATTCTAGTATAAAGATGGGCCCTTTAAGGGGTGAGAGGGGGGTAAAGTTAGCACTGAACCTATCTGCCAGGATGTTGGCAATATCAGTTGGTTCTGTATATTTAGTGTCATTGTACTGTAACTCAGAGCAGATCTGAGTGTTGTCATTGCGACTCTTGACATCGCTATAGAATGCTTTGTGGTTCTCTTTAGAATCAGTGGAAATTTTGTTTTCATAACTAGCTTTGGAGGATTTTGTGCGGGATCTCAGCTTCTTACTGAGGCTGACCAGAGAGTTCCTCCAATCGTGGGATTTTACTCTTTTTTGCAACAGTTTCTTTCTTCTGTTGTAGAGTTTGTTCATGGCAGAAAACCACCAGATTGGCTTCCTTTTTTTGGAGGATAGCATCTTGGTTCTGTTAGGGATAGCACAATCCATACACTCGTGTAAGTGCTTATAAAGTGCAATTGTGCAGGATTCAGCAGTCGTACCTCTATTATCCATCTGCATGGGTGTTGTGAGGTTTGCCACTTCTGTCTTAAGAAGCATGAAGTTGGCTTTGGAGAAATTTTTTTACGGTTGTTTTCCTAATGGGGGTTGGAAGCGGGATGTGGATGTCTAGGGTGATTAGCTTGTGGTCGGATCTGACCAATGAGGAGCTGACATCTGGTGTGGAACACCGGTCACCCATGTTGGTGATGACCAGGTCTAGGATATTGCTGCCCCTGGTGGGGGTGTGGATAAGTTGATCCAAGGCGTTGAAATTGATGATTTCCAGAAAACGTTGAGCAA
>NC_056746.1:1354725311-1354787811 GCF_019279795.1 Protopterus annectens | reverse complement strand
ATATCATGCACTACAGCTAACTCACTGTAATAGTCACACAACATGCACTACAGCTACTATCACTGTAATAGTCACACGTCATGCACTACAGCTAACTCACTGTAATAGTCACACATCATGCACTACAGCTAACTTACTGTAATAGTCAATAGACATGCAGTATAGCAAACTCACTGTAATAGTCACACAACATGCACTACAGCTACTATCACTGTAGTAGCCACACGTCATGCGCTACAGCTAACTCACTGTAATAGTCACACAACATACACTACAGCTACTATCACTGTAATAGTCACACGTCATGCACTACAGCTAACTCACTGTAATAGTCACACATCATGCACTACAGCTAACTTCTGATTGCAGTAATTAACACCTTTAAACGTGTATTATTACGAGCATGGCATGGTTCATTTCACACCCTGTCGCTGAGAGTGCTGCTGAGTTGCTTTACATTACGTCAAAATTCTTGCAGCAGGAAATGCCTGTGATTGTGAGATGCCAGCCATTGCTCTCTGGTCTGAGACCTGGTTAAAGACTGTGGCTTCAGAGGGCATTGGTAGTTGCAGGCTGCCCTAAAGGTGCTCTCAGGAGACTAAAATCTGGTGCTCTCAGGAGACTAAAATCTTTCTCCAGTTGCTCTATTGAGACCACCAGGACTGTTTGGTGGATGACTTGCATGGAGGCCCACATTATAAGGTAGATGTCTGGCACTATTTCACCAGAGCAGTTACTTATATGTGCTAAAACTAATCCTAACCTTACCCTGCATCTAACCCCACAGCAGAAAAGGACCCAGAGCACACAAACACAACTCCAAACAAACACAATATTAAATCTCTCAGTTACTTAGGTTCATAGGTGTTTACTAGGCTAATAAACACAAAGACTTTTTTAAGCCTAGCCATGCATCCGAAATCCCTGACAAGTTCTAATACCCTTGATAAGTGTATGCAGGGACTTGGGAGGTGAAACATTTATAAGCAGGGGCCTGGGAGATGAACCATTTACATGTTGCCTGTGTCCATTAAAGACATAGGTGCCACACAAGGGATGAATTACCTGTTCTCCATCCAATTGTTCAAGTTACACTTGAATTGGGTTATGGAGAGAATCTGTTTCACATGGATGGGGAGCTGTTCCAGAGAAGGGGTAATCTCTGAAATAAATACCTGTATCTCCAGCATGTTCTATTTATATTACAGGCAAGGTTTAAGTCTTTAAAATGGGTAATAATGGTGTAGTTTGTTTTGCAGATATACAGGAGGTCCATCAGAGTGGAGTTTGACAAATGCCTTGTATTCCAAGCATAGCCTATAGGAGATAGAATAAAGCGATAGAGCCTTGAGGTGGCCTGCACAGGACATGTTTCTTATGCCATGTATTCTTTTAGTTAGGAACCTCTGTGGATCTTCCAGTTGTTGGATGTGCCTGGTTAGGTACACACCAATAGGGGCATTGTACTCGATGATAGGTCTGATGGAAGCTGAATACAATAGAACAGTTACCTCTTTAGACCAAGATGCCATACCTTTATTTATAAGTTGCACAACACAGAATGATTTTCTCTTTACTGTAAACACATGATGGTCAAAGGCTAGATTACCATCTATGCCTGTCCCCAAGCCCCTGATTACTGGTTCAATTCTTTAGAGGTGTGTTGTCATTATGATAGTTACCAAGGGTGGATGACTTCCCAAAGGATACTATTATGCACTTCTTGCCATTTATTTTTAGTCCATGGCTCTGACACAGCTATTTGTCTGTGTCAGCCCTTCATGGAGAACATCTGTCTTGGTGGGGGATCCTATGACTGCTCCTAATTTGCAATCATCTGCAAATTTAGTCAGTCAGAGTTCATTGACATTGGCTTTGATTTCAGAGAAGTAAGTGCCAAAAAGGAGTGGTCCTAGGACTGAGGAGCTGCCCTTACTCTAGCCCTAACCCAGGAAAGCTCACACATACACATTAACCATTATAATGTAATCTTGCACATTTTTACAACAACCCCTTTTTCAGTCAAACACTCATTTCCCTGCACACATCTACAATATATATAACTATCTTTTCTTCTTTCGGCTTTTCCCGGTTAGGGGTCACCACAGCGGATCATCTGTCTGGTCATGATTGGCAGTGAAGTTTTACGGTGTTGAGTTGCCAGCCTGGCACCCAACCTTTCACAGAAGGCACACACATGCACACACTCACACCTAGGGCCAATTTAGAGTGTCCAATCCACCTACGTCATATCTTTGGGATGTGGGAGGAAACCGGAGCACCCGGAGGAAACCCACATGACCACAGGTAGGACATGCAGACTCCACACAGAAGGCACCCCAGCCGAGAATCAAACCAGAGAACCTCTTGCTGTGAGGCGACAATGCTAACCGCTGCACCACCGTGGCTGCCCTACAATATATACAACTATAATTGACCATATTAGATTCACACAAATGAACAAAACATGTCTGTGTGGGTACTGTTTTTTTTGTATCCACACAAATGTGTTACCTAAATGAGCAGCCATTTGAATTACAGGTGAACACGTATGGATCATCTTTAGCTGTTTGGAGTGACAGTGTTTGGAATGAAAAAAAAGCTGATGCAGCTAATCAAAAATCTGCTGATTGAAGATACTGCATTTTTTCAGTGCAAGATTGTGATGCAGTGGGGATCAGAAATATTTGCCCTTTCTCCAATGTAATGTAGTCTCAGAGCTGGTATACACATATAGCAGGGGATCTAAGAGTCTAGGGGGCTTGCCCTAAAAAAAAAAAAAAAAAAAAAAATGATTTTGTTTTTGTCGAATCTTTGCAACCTGATTCAAAGTGCATTTAAATTATTGTGATTCCAACTGTATTAGTACTCTTTTAGTTCTATGGCAGGCATTTGAATGTCTATTAAAGACTCCTTTACTTTGTCAAATGTTCAGTTCATTGAAAGAGGGAGTCACTCTGAAATTGAGTATTCTGTTCATTAAATATTAATGATATTTGACGAAAGAAGATTGAATGCATGTGGGTAAGGTAAGGATTGAATGCACGTGAGTAAGTTAACCGTGGGATTGGAATATTAATGTTGAATCTTTCTGATATTTTTCTGATATGCTAAAAGTTTCTGCACTGGATGTAGAAATGATTGTGTGAGTGTATGTGGGTTAGGCTTAGTGTAAGAACTAGGTTAGAAGGCAGATTTAGTGTAGATTTAGTGTTGCCAGTGTTTCTGGTGTGTGTCTGATTGTCTTGTGTAGTGGTAGTATTACAGATACCGTTATTTTAATGTAATGTGCAGGATTAGGGTTAGGGATAGGGGCAGAGTTAGGCTTAGGGTTAGCATTAGGGTTAGGATAAGGGTTAGCACACATTTGTAAGGTGGCACAATGAGGCAATAACATTAGAACCAGCTCCTGTTTCCGAAATCTCTCCAGAAACCACCAGCATTTTCTCATTAGTGCAATGAGTTGTGTTCACCACATCATTGCTAGAGTTAGGGTTAGCATACCTCCAAGTCTCAGCACAAGGAAAGACAAAGCCTAAATAATGGGGGACAGAAACCCAAAAATAGGGACAGATTTTAAATATTGCTCTTATAAAGTTAGAAAGTTGTTAAAATAACAGGACTTGTGTTAGCATGCATTTTCTGAAAGATATAAAGTCTGAAACACAAATGCACATTATTATTTAGTGACTTCAATCCTCAAAGATTTGCCAGAAAACAACACACTTTCTGAGGAACAGACAAAACATAATGCAAAAATCTGAGCATTCTGTGAGCATTCTGTGAAAATCAGGACAGTTAAGAGGTATGAGGGTTAGCATTAGGGTTAGGGATAGTGTTAGGGTTCGAGTTAGCATTAGGATTAGGGTTAGCATTAGGGTTAGGGTTAAAGTTAACATACATTAGTAAATTTGAGAAGAACAACTGTAACATTAGAGGCAGCTTCAGTTTCTGACATCTCTCCAGAAACATCAGTGTTCTCACATAGCACAATGAGACCTATATTCTCCACATTGTCTAGCTTGCATTTCACTTACATTCAGTGTCTTTTTCTCATGTTTTTCCCCTCTGTTGACTCTGGAGTTCACAGGTCAGATTTCCTCTTTTACCCATAATACATTGCCATGTACTTCCATTGTTCATCCTCTATGTATCACATGCTGGTCCTGCCAGTATTTCTGTTGTAGAGTTTTTTTCCTTTTATGCTTGTTATCTCATGCCTACTGTACATCAAGACTGCTCCCCATCAGCTAATCCTATTCATTCCCCTATTCTGTGTACTTCCCAGTGAGGGCAAGAGTAGATGCCATGATATGTGCAACCTTATTGCTGGTTTGTGCCCTCACTACCATGCTGGCAATGATGATGTACTTGGTATGGCCCTAAACCCTTCACTGGTTGTGACAGACATGGCCTGCATCACTGTTGGTGGCTCTCAACTTTCTCATTCAGGTACATGCTCCTCTGCACCTAACAGAAAGACTTCTGTATTTGAGCCTACTGGCCAAATTCTACCCCAAACTGACCTATTCATTGTTGCTCATCCCCACAAGAGACTGCGGTATTAGACTTCCACTCCCTCCATCCACTGATTGGTATGCCTGTCCTCCCCTCACCAACCCCAGCAGATGTCTGAGCCACTAACTGTACTCAAATCACTTTCAATGTAGGCGGGGTTTTATCCCTACACACCAATGGGACTGGTTGTATCTCTGCTGTAAAGCTTACTTCCTTCTCTCTTCTTCTTGTGTCAAAATCTAACCTACATTTTCCCTCACTCAATCTTACTTCTAGAGTTTTATTTCTTGGTCCTGAGACAGTTTTTTCCCTAGCAGGATAAACAGTGTTTCCTAACTAAACTAGCACCTTTCTTTGCATTTCAGTTTTGCTCCATTCTGTGATAGGTTTTGTCTTATTAGTACCCTTTATATATGGCTATACACAGTTGTGTGTAGGTCAGAAACAGAGAATGTCCCAGAAAATTACTTTGGTGATCTAATGTTTATCAGATGGCAACCAGCATCTAGTAGAAAGACTTCACAAAAGAGAACCGGCTGACTGTTGCAAAAATTTTCAGAGACAAGAATAGGGGATTAGAGCTGTAGTGAATAAATTAGGCAGTGGTTATATACAGTAAAATGTAATGTTTGCATAAGTTCAACATTTGTCGACATTAGTACATACAAAATAAAAGTAATCTAAAATCCATATAAAAATCAAAGGTAGCAAACAAAAAATCATATAAATTGTTTACTCAGCTCTCATTAGGCCAGTCTTTGAATATAATACCCCCTTTGGGCCTTTGTCCCCCCTCCCCATTATTTTGGGCGTTGCCCAGAATTCCTGCACTTAGATATTGAGAGATATAATTTTTGAGCCTCAGAGTATGGAGTGAATTATGGCTCCCTATAGGAGCACTGGGTATCATCTTCCAGAAAGAACTTACTGCTGATTTTGGAGTGAAAATACACAAATACATTCAGGGTGTTTATCAGCCACAGAGGGCTGTTTGCTGTCTATAGTCTGTACCAGGATTTCAACCCACAGAAAATTCTGCCCTTAGTCCTATAGTTTTTGTTGTGTACCTTTCGCTATTTATGTAGTCAACATATGTCTAATGATTTATTTTACTGTTACTTTGTTATAATGAAACTTAACTTCATGGTAAGAACTTTAAATAAAAGTTAGTGTTTTCACTGCAATGCACAAGAGTAAGGCATCATTAAACACCAAAACGAATGCTGCTGTTATTATAAACTGACATAAAATGAAAAATAAAATCATCATTCATGCAGTATTTTATATTTAATTGGGATTTTGAATATGCCTCTTCTCCAACAAGGAAGCATTTATACATACAAATATATAGTCAGCTAATGAGAAGAAAATCAGCCCTTATAACCTCTAGTCTGCTGCGGAGAAAAGAATCTTCTCTTTTTTATAACAGCTGATTACGGAGCCGGATATTGTAGTGATAGAAAAGATTCAGGTTTACTTTTTAAATAATTCTTCAAATCGGAGTGTGCATGTGTGTTTGTGTGAATTTATGCACGTATATTTGTTAATAATATGCTCAGAGCTGGTATGTCTGTGTGTGGTGATAACAGGAGGTGCTTTTCTGAGTTTTGTTGCAGTCAGTATTTGGAAACATGTTGGTGTTCCAGGACATACCAGTGATTGGAATGATAATTGCTCTGCAATAAAAATGTTGCTTTGACAGTTAATAAAGCCTTTCCTCCTGGTGGAAGAGGTAGGAGGAAGTACATAAGTACACGTGAGAGAAATAGAAAGAGAGGTTATTAACAGTCATAATCGCACATAAGTGCTTCCCCTCCCTCATAGGCATGTGGCATTGTTGTATAGCAGAGAAAGCAGAACGTTGCATCTCACTATGAAATGCACTGTATGCTCTGTGATTTTATTTTAACTTTTTAGTTAGTTTCTCCTACTTATATTTTATGCCATTGGTGATGAAATATTAGTGCTTCGCGATTGCGAGTTACTTTCCTACAGCTCTACCATGCAATGCCTTCATGAAAATAATATTTTTTGCAGGTAAACAAACTGCACAGAATCAGTGGTGATGTTAAGTAAGGGCTGTTAGCAATGAAATATGCAAGAATTTTATTTTGGACTAGCACGAATACAGTTTAAAAGACAGCATGAGTTCTATATTACATAGTTTCAGTACTACACCTCAGAGCTGGTTTGTCTTGTTTACTAGTGCACCATTCTTAGCTGTGGTACCCAGCATTCCTGGCATTCTGCGAAGGAGTACTGTATGTTCTTTCTGGTTTTCACTTTAAGTAACAAGTTACTAAAGAGGTATTCAGCTTAACCACGTAATAGTTTCTTGTCTGTTGATATATTGTACACAGGCACATTTCCAGAATGTTGTCATCCCAAAGAATGTTTTTCTGGTATGCTTTGAATATGTAAGACTGTTTTTAAAGCTGAGAACATTTTGAATGAAAACATATACTTAAAGCAACACTTTTGTGAAAAGAACATTTTCTAATATCAGATTAGGGTTAGTGCATCGGTCCTAGTAACGAGGCTGAGATGTGAATTAACATTGTGCCGCATGGTTATGACAGCTGTAATGAGATGATACGTGACACCTATGAATGAGAAGTATATGAAATGTGTAATCTACAAGTGAGAAACATCAGCACATTTTTTATTTTATTTTTATTTTCTGCTGTGGTGCCCTTTTGACCATCAAGCCCCCTTCCCTCTTCTCATTTGGAATATTGTTTCTTCCTGACATGACAGACCTATGGCTCATTCATTCCAATGAAAACAAGGGCCGAGATGTCTTGGAATGATGCTAACTATGTATGGGATCATTTTTTTCCTTAGGCCCGAGCATCTTTTGCATAGTGGGTCTTAGGGGTTGGAGTGCAGTGGACATGATCATGATGTGCACAGACACCTTCCCATATATGCAGTCAAATGGTTATGCCTCACTTTGTAGACAGTACAGCCATGTGATCCCTCATCTGCTCACCAGGGATTCTACCACAGGGAGTACAAGTACATGACCCAGTTCCCTGTCCATAAAAATAGGCAAAGTGGCTTAAGGACATCACTCCTGTCCTCCCCAATGCCAGATCTACTAGATGCCAGAGTCACTACTGACTGAACTTGAATCCCCTGTGTCACAGCTAGAGTTATACCCCTTTAAACCAGTGGAGTTAGCAATGTCAATATTTGGTGTCATACCATTTGCAAATGAAAACACTTCCTCCATTCCACAAAGTAGTGTAAATCAAATACACATTTAGCAACTTTAACCAAAAAAACTGGAGATGAGTACTGAAAATTAGCGACATTTTATTTACTAGTTAGAAAAATTAACAACTCCTCTGCTGTACCTTGTCCTAACTTTGTGAAAACATTAAGAAACATAGCATGGTGGCATTATGCTTGTTACAGAATTCTTAACATTAAACTTGCTGTTTCAACTATTTAAAACCACATTTTTGAAAGTTTTTAATGTATGATATGTGTTTTAATATAGGTGTGTACAATGGACATATTTTTATTTGGAAGTTTTTGTAAAACTTGGTCCTCATTCTTTGGGAAAATTATAAATAGTCCTTCCTTTTTCAGGACATAAGATTTAGAATCTAGTGATTGGTGTACTTTTGCAGTGTTACTTTGTGACCCTGTACTGAGATCTCCGCGGAGAAGTGCCAGTAATCAGCTGTCACTGTCTTGAGTCACAGCACCACCCTTTGTCTTTGTTCATTGTGACCGCATTTGTTTCTCTGTTATATAAAGATAAGTGAGAAGAGAGACATTAGGGCCTATTGAAGGGATAGTCTCCATTTTTTAAGAATGACTGACAATAATATTCTGTCTTCTGGGCATACCTGAGACTGCATGTGTGCTTTACTGTTCTGAACATTTGTACACACTGTCATACTTGTGTATTTTGACTGCTTAGAGTAGACTGAATTGACATTTAGGTAGTGACAGGATTTTTGCAACTTCAGCCAGACGTGTTAATATCGTAAACATGCAGTAATTCCTTCTGCAGTAACACTGCTGTTGTTACAGTATTTCTAGTTCTATGATCTGCTATTGCTGGGATTAGTCTGAGCCCCAGGTTATACTGTAAGAGTTGCAAGGCCAGTGCATTATGTGCATTACTGCTGGAACTGTTAGATAAGAACATTCATCCTGTTTTGCTTTGTTTTACTATATTCTAGCGTATATGATAGCTCTGAAGAGTTTTATTTCCTACAATATCTTGAATGTTACAGTGAAATAAGGTAATGTAATGTTAATTAATATTGTTGTCATATGATGGCATCTGATGTAGAAACAAAACTCAGCTGTTTCACATGTACCTCAGACATACTGAATTGTCTTTGTTATATATCAAACATAAAGTCCAAAGGAAAAAAAAAACTTAAATCGCACAGCAGGTTATTAGTTCTACTGGGAAAGGTACACAAACTTGTCTAATCAGAACTTGTAGTCCTTTGAGCACATTGTATAATTTTGTCTTGTTTCTATTCATTGCGTCCTGCGTAAAATTCTTTATACATCGTATGTAAGTGAATCTGTATTATTTTTGTTAACGATGTCTGGGTACATCGTATATAAGTGAATCTGTATTATTTTTGTTAACAATGTCTGGGTACATCGTATGTAAGTGAATCTGTATTATTTTTGTTAATGATGTCTGGGTACATCGTATGTAAGTGAATCTGTATTATTTATGTTAACGATGTCTGGGTACATCGTATGTAAGTGACTCTGTATTATTTTTGTTAACAATGTCTGGGTACATCGTATGTAATTGAATCTGTATTATTTTTGTTAACGATGTCTAGGTACATCGTATGTAAGTGAATCTGTATTATTTTTAACGATGTCTGGGTACATCGTATGTAAGTGAATCTGTATTATTTTTGTTAACGATGTCTTGATACATCGTATGTAAGTGAATCTGTATTATTTTTGTTAATGATGTCTGGGTACATCGTATGTAAGTGAATCTGTATTATGTTTGTTAATGATGTCTGGGTACATCGTATGTAAGTGAATCTGCATTATTTCTGTTAACGATGTCTGGGATTCATTGACAATTGTGCAGTGCTTATTTTTGAGGAGGAAGCTGTGCAAAATGACACATTGCTAATCAGACTTGTAGTGTAGCCATTGAAAAGTGTCGGCAGGCTGAGTAAAGGACCACAAAAATAGGGGAGAATAGAGCTAACAGGTTAAGTTCTAGGCTGCCCAATGTCTGTAGCACAGTTACCATAGGACACGTGACTGACATTACTTATGTCAAAGATAGCACAGTCGAGTGAATGCATAGTTATCTAGTCAGTGTAATGCCACAGATGCATTTGATGCTTATCCAGTACAGAGAAAGCACCACAGCGGCCATCCGACCAATCACTGTGGATATACAGCCATCAGACCAATCACTGTTGATATACAGCTGTCAGACTGATCTCTGTGGATATACAGCCATCAGACCGATCACTGTAGATATACAGCCATCAGACTGATCTCTGTGGATATACAGCCATCAGACCGATCGCTGTGGATATACAGCCACCAGACTGATCACTGTGGATATATAGTCGTCAGACCCATCACTGTGGATTTATACTCATCAGATCGATCACTGTGGATATACAGCCATCAGACTGATCGTTGTGGATATACAGCTTTCAGATCGATCACTGTGGATATACAGCCGTCAGACCAATCACTGTGGATATACAGCATTCAGACTGATCACTGTGGATATATAGCCATCAGACCCATCACTGTGGATATGCAGCCATCAGACTGATCAAAGTAGATATACAGCTGTCAGACTGATCACTGTGGCTATACAGCCATCAGGCCTATCGCTGTGGCTATACAGCCATCAGATCAATCGCTGTGGATATACAGCCATCAGACTGATCACTGTGGATATACAGCCATCAGACCAATCACTGTGGCTATATAGACAAAGTACCAGTCCTGTTCATCATATGAACAGGAGAGGCAGCAAGCAGGGGAAAAACACACAAGGATTATTCTAGGGTAGGAATCACGGGGGCAGAAAGGGTAATTTTTTTTATTTTGAGGAGGAGCTCCTCTTTTCATGTAAATAGTAAAGAAGGAAAGGTGGGGACGGCAGTGAGGGAAGGTTATGAACGGATTAAAGGAAGAAGAGCAGGTGTTGGGGCAGGCAGAGAAATGTAAAATACAGTTTCAGTCAGATTGGGGCAGTAGATTCACAAAAGGTAGACAAGACAGTTTATGAACTCAGTCATACAGTGGGTGGACATATTATGATGGAGTGAGTTACACAATGAAATAACAAAGGGAGAAGGACACATGTGGGAGGGAAATGATGGGATGGGGATAAGCTAGGGCCTTGGGATGGCTAGATGTGAAGTTGCCCTGAGTGTGGTCGTAATGACATGGTTTTAAACAACCCTGTGATGCAACAATCTACCCTTGTACACTTCTTTATTAATAAAATCTTATCATTTAAAACTGAGCGGTCTGCAGACTTATTGAACAACTTCTGAAGCCTTATTATTAAGATGGTTATGAGCATAAAAATAAATAAATAATTTCCAAACAACAAGTAAAACACTCAAGATGCTCTGGCAGAAACATTAATAACGATATCTTCAGCTAACCATGAGGGTGCTGTTTGCCACATAGCTACAATATAGCCATTTGGTTGGGCCAATTCAGTGCTAATTTTTCTGAAGTCAGCATTCCTAACAGATAACCTTTCTCTTTCTGTGCCATATGGTTCTCAGATACATTATAGCAAAATGTTGCACATGGAGGAGAATACAGGAATGTTACAGTAACAGCAACACTGAAGACCGACATTATGTAAATGAAGAAACAAACATTAAGTACAGAGGAGCTTGCCATTGTTGATTTTGTGATGGATAGGGTGGGTACTATTTTGCAAAAAGGGTTAATATTCATTCTGGCTTCTTTTATAAACTATTTTCAGATTTTTAGGGATAATGAAAACAATTTTAAGAAAGCTGAGAATTAAATTCTTTTGCACTAAATAATTTATATTACAAATAAATACCGACTTGAGTTTTGAGCCTACAATAGCTGTTGACTTACTGAATCTTTTACATTCTGAGAGACCAGAATAATCAATAAATGTTAGAAGCAAATTACTGAAAATTAAACCTGTATTTAAACTTATATACAAAAAAACACTTGAGAACTACCAAGGAAAACTGAACGTAAAAACGAAGCACAACAAAAATATCTTGGGTTTGAATCCATGGCCTGTCAAACGCTATAAAGTAGTGTAAAGCTTTAAAAGCAAGACTTTAATAAATGGAGTGATTGACGATCTGATAAAGGCCAAGAGGCGAAAGCGCTTATCGGATGTTTTCAGCTCACCTTTGTGGATAATTTTGCTTGTATGGCATCTATTTTAATTATTTTATTAAAGTCTTGCTTTTAAAGCTTTTACAGCATTTGACAAGCCGTGGAGACAAACCAAAGATATTTTTGTTGTATTTAAACATATGACAACAAAAATTTACATTTAATCCTACATGAAACAATTTTGTGATAGGGCTGCACAAACTAGTGACAAACTAACAAAAATATGACATGTACTGCATCATAAGTCAAAGCTGAATACAGCTTTGACTTTTTTAATTATATTAAAAAAGGAATCAAATAATTGTTTTGTGAGTAACCAATTCTCTTACATATCCATGTAAGCCACACTTCTGATGCTTAGATAGATCAAATCCAAGGTCATAGCAGTACCATGCAAAGGAAATGTATGACTTTTCCCAGGTATTTCGTATCAATGGAATTTATTTATTTATTGTCATTTCATTATCATGCTAGTGTGACTGGGCTTAAAAAGACTCGTTTTAAGGGGAGGCCTGGGGAGAAATGCTCCAGTACAAAAATACCATCTAAAATGAATGAGTACACTTGTTGAGAGTTATAAAACAACACAGAGTCATGAAAGATAACAGTACAAAGTGTAAAAGAAAGAAAGAAAAAATATACAGTACAATTTTGAAATAATGAAATATGATGCCATTTTGTGGTAATGTCTCATAACGCTATAGTTATACTTAGTTATAGGGAAAAATGAGGAGAATAAAATATAAGATGAAAAATTAGAAAGAGTATTCAGTACTGTATATAAACTACTGAATAAAAGCTGTGAAGCAGGTTGGTAGAATGATAATAAGAAAAGAGAAGGTGAAGTGAGAAAGGTAAGAAAACATAAAATAAAGCAGGAAAAAATAAGTGTAAAAGTACTGAGAGGCAGAAAAGGAAAAAAAAATCTATACTAGAGAAAGTGAGTATTATAGATGAGGAAAGGAATAGAATAAGGGCTGGGAGTGTGCAAGGATGTCTAGTGACATGTAAGAAGGTGAACAGAGTGCGGGATGAGGAAATAGAAACTGGAATCCATGTTCTGTATGACATTTGAGTTCATTGAAGTAGTACTTTATGAGTTCTTACTCTTAGGATGTGTTAAGCTAAGTCGGTTTAATCAAAAGATGAACATGAACCTGCGCAGGTATTCAGCAGTTACTGATTTAAATGTGTTTTAAATGAATTTCACTTGCTGATTTGTTTCTAAGAGACACAGAGAGAGAGAGAGAGGAATGGAGTTCAATGCGTTTGTTCTTTCTAGAACTCTAAGTGGTTTATCTTCTAATCTCATGCTTGTTGAAGTTGCATGTTGTGTCACTTTGTTCAATTTCTGGATTGTTCAGTATTGCAAATGTATTAAAACTGTAATTGAAATCACTGTACCTGTATACAATTCATTGTTATTGCAAAGACTAACTTTAAATAATCCACACAACTGGACAGACTTCGCTTTTAAGAAGGCCAAAGATGTTTAGTTACAGTGATGCCTGTATAACATCTTGAGATAAGCTCCTTATTTATTCATGCATTTATTTATTTATCTATTTACTTATTTGGCATTTGACTACCAAGAAAGTCTGACTGAGTCATGAGGTACCCATTTTCAGTGGAGGCCTGGGCAAAAAAGTTCCAGATACATATGGTTAACATAATGACAAACTAGACAGACATAATAAAGACATAACATTCAAACACAAAATTTGAAAAACTGCACATTAGTTTATCAGAATAAAAACTAAACAGACATAATAAAATCATAGTGTTCAAGCATACATTATATGGAAAGCCTGATAATAGGAAGGTTCAGCATTATTTACATAATATATGATTATCACAACAATTACTAATATTCTAGAGGTCATGAAATATGGTAACAGATTATATTGGTGAAGGCATAGGATGGTATGAATAGAGAAGGGTAGGGTGTGATAGAGGAGATATTAGGAATAGATGTGGAAAAGGTATGAGTGTAACTTCAGGAGAGTATGTGTACAGAAATGGATAGTAGTGGGAATAGAAACAGCAGAGGTAGTAAAATGTACAAGAGTACATCAGCCTAGGCTCATACAGGAGCAAATCCAAGCTTTACTGAAGTATTCTTTTATAGAGGTTATGAAGGAGTGCGGGTTAGTAGCAGTTTTGATAATTAAAGGAAGGGAGTTCCATAGTTTTGCCACAGAACAGGAGTAAAGGCTTAGGCCTGTGGTTTTGTTAAGTTTATAAGTTGTGAGTAGATGTTTGTCTTCAGATCAGAGATGTTTATTTGAGATATAAAAGCTAATTAATGGGCTAAGACCAGGACAAGTTAGTGGGTTTTGAATGATTTGTATAACATAGTAATTTGTACATACTGGAGGTGGTGGGTGAGTTCAAGACATCTTAGGGAATGTAAGACTTTAAAGCGATGAGTTAGAGGGGTTGCATTTATAGCAGCTTTCTATTTTTTTTTTCCTTAGGGAGGTCTATAGGTTAGTTAGAACTGGGGCCCCATACAACAGTGAGCAAGAGGTAGGTGTTTGCCAGGGTAAATTTGGTAGCTGCTGTGAGGAAGTTTTTATTCCTGTATAGCATGCCTAGTTTGTGGTGTTTTTTTATATTGTTTTGTATGTGTAGGTCAGACCTTGAGATTATCGTCAAATGTGACACCTAGTAGTTTGGTGTAATGAAACAATTCAATTTCACTATTGTTGGCTGAAAAGATCTTGAAGTTTGTTTTGTTGGAGTTATGAGGTTTGTGGGTGAAGAGAAGGAGCTATTTTTTGGGGGGTTCAGTAGGAGTTCAGCAGGCCAATTTATAGGTCAATTTATTACTGAGAGCAATCACTTTATAGCCAGAACAAAGCAATTGACATAGAGATGCAAGTAAAACAGGTTTTCTGTCATTTCCTGAGACTAAATACCTGGTATATGCAGTATAATCTACTGGTGAACCAAAAGGGGAAAGCAGCCAACTACTATTTCACAGAGAAGGCATGTATTTAAGTGATTTAAGTTAATACTCAGCAAGATTCTTCATGATAAATATGCTTACATGTAACGACAAATGTCTCAGTAATGTAGGGGTAGGGCATTGTGAAAGAGATCCTGCAATATTGGGGTCAGATGTAGTGACTACAGGTTCTTAAATGAAAGAAAGAAAAAATAAATTTTACTAAGGTGTAGAATTATATTGTGGCAATAAAATTAATTCTAATTATACAAAAATGCGATGGAGGAAAGACAACAGTAAGTCAGAGCAAGAGAAAAAGGGTGACACGCTTTGGAACAAGATCCCAATCTACATCAGGCAGAGCTCCTCGCTAACAATCTTCAAAAGAAACCTTGACGAGTGGATGGGAAACAAAAAGTTTACCCCGGGGATCACTTCAGTGGCTGTGGTGGACAGAGGCACTGGGAATTAATCTAAGGGGGCAGCGAAAGCCAACACATTCTGGCTAGGCTTATAAATGCCTTCGGGCAGATAGCCTAGTACCTTCCTATGAACATATGAACCTATGAGCATCAGTTCAACAAAGTTTATTAAATATTTACAAAAGTCATTTATTCTTTGTAAAAAGGGTTTAACTTATGGTACTTATGGTCAATATAAGGCAGAAGTGATTTGTTTTCAAACTGACCATATAATTTGGAAATGTGGATTGTTGTACTTTACTTAAATGTAGAACCCCTTTATACAGTGTATTCAATTCTGGTATTATGATTTTCATTTTACAGAAATATTCTTTAGAAGCTTCTGTCTGTAGAGACTATGTATTAAAGTTTTAATTGGTTTCTTGGAGTTTATCTTAAATACAAAGTATTCTGAATTTATTGAAAACATTTATTTTTAAACTTTTGGCACATTACTGGCAAGGCAACCCTAATGTTGAGTAACACTAATGTCACTTTAGCAAGGTTGTAGGTACAACTTTATTCTGAGTCAGTAATTGAACTAATTATTTCTGACTGTGTCTGTGTCTGCATGGGTACACTGCTTTATCAGACGATTTACACTTGGAAGCGTACTATTGCAAAAATTGATTTTTTTTTTCACTAGTTCAAACAGAAGTGCATTCTTACTCCCTGGAAATACTGAATTTCTGAATCTAGCTCTTGAGGTAGACAGTTGTTCTAACCTAACAGTTAAAATTATTAACAAAAAATAGAAACATTTAGTCTACCTAGTTGTGTGAAAGCAGGGAATACTCTTACACATAAACTGACTTCATTTCTTCTTCTCAGTCTTTGTCCCTTTTCATTCAAATCAGATTATATCTTTTTCCAAACAATCTACTCACTGGGGTTGAAATGAAATATAAATAAATAAAAATAAATAAGTACATAGCTGAATGAATAATCGGATAAACAAATACATTTATTTATTTATTACATTTGTTTACTGGAAAAGTCTGACTGTGCAAATGCCCATTTTCAGCGAAGGCATGGGGAGAAAATTTCCACAGACAATTAGTAACATAATGTAAATTTTACAGTATAAAGCATTCATTTCTGTAAAATATCAAGTAAATATGAAGTTACAATAAAAGAAAAAGAAAAGATATGTACAATGGGTAGAATCTTAGCTAGACACATCATATAGATACCCTTTTTGTAATTCAGTTGCATTTCAAAAATAAGTTTACAGAATGGTTACATTATAGAGAGTAGTCTTATACAATGGTAACAATATAGAGAATAATCTTATACAATGTTTACATTGTAGAGAATAATCTTATACAATGTTTACATTGTAGAGAATAGTCTTATACAATGGTAACATTATAGAGAGTAGTCTTATACAATGATAACATTATAGAGAATAGTCTTATACAATGGTTACATTATAGAGAATAGTCTTATACAATGGTAACATTATAGAGAATAGTCTTATACAATGGTAACATTATAGAGAGTAGTCTTATATGATGGTAACATTATAGAGAATAGTCTTATACAATGGTTACATTATAGAGAATAGTCTTATACAATGGTAACATTATAGAGAGTAGTCTTATACAATGATAACATTATAGAGAATAGTCTTATACAATGGTAACATTATAGAGAATAGTCTTATATGATGGTAACATTATAGAGAATAGTCTTATACAATGGTAACACTTATGAAAGAAGTAAGCGTGAGAGAATGTTAGAAGAAGGAACAGGACAGCAAAATACAGAAGGTAAGAAGCAGAAATTCAAGAGAATGAGAAAGTTAGCAGTGTATGCAAATAATAGATGGGCAACATTTGTTATCAAATAAATATTCCAACAGTTGATTAGAAGTACTATATTCATATAAAAATTGATATTTCTTCAGGAGTAATAAGAGCAGCAACAGATCTGAAAATAAAAGTGGATAGAGGAGGTGTTAACCTGGACATGTACATATGCAGAGCCATGTACTATTAAAGTCATTTTTCAGTAGTATTTTAAAGCTGGATTTGATTGAGTCTGGTAGCATATTCCACATTTTTGCTACATGGCTGAAATAAAGTGAATGTCCAGCAGTATTATTTGTTTTGGTAACTGTTAGTAACGTTTTGTTTGTAGAGCGAAGTGATCGATTATTGGCATAGGATGTTATTATGTTTTGAATGGATGGTATCTTAAGTGGATGGTGACGTATTCTGTGGCCATTATCAATTGATTATAAGTAAGTAAGTTGGGTAATTCTAACTAGAAAGGTCTTTTAGTGAGATACAGTGGTGAGACCTATATGTAGAGTTAGTTGCAAACTTTGCTATTTTGTTATAGCATGATTCAAGCTTTTCAAGGTCAGTTTTTCTGAGGTGTGTGAGAATGGGTGATGCACAGAGAAGGGAAGAAAGAAGACGAGTTTTTGTGACAGATATTCTAGTACTGCTGGTAAGTAAATGTTTATTTCTATATAGCATTCCGAGTCTTTTGTGAACCTTTTTGATGGCATTTGCTGTGTGTAGATCAGATCTCAAGCTGTTGTCAATTACCACACATACTAGTTTGAACTGCTCATCTGAGGTAATTGTTGTGTTATTGGAAACTGTAATAATGAAAGAGGAAGTAGGATCAGATGATCCAGAAGGCTGGAAGATCATCAGGTTGGATTTTAGTAGGATTTAAGATGAGCTGAACATCAAACAGCCAGGTTTTAATGGCAGAAAAGGATCTTTGTGTTATATTTTGGAGCTGTAGTATGCTGGTGGCAGAACATAAAAGTGTTGAATCATCTGCATATTGGATTAAGGTGGCTGAAGACACAGCAGTCGTAAGGTTATTGATAAATATACTGAATAAAAGGGGACCAAGTATAGATCCTTGTGGCACACACAGTGTGACAGGGAGGAGGGGGGAGCAATCTTGCAACCATTTCACTGCTTGTTGACGTCCTGTTAGCTAACTATGAAACCAGTTAATGGCAGAAGAACTAATGCTCAGGTTGGTGAGAGTGGACAATAATGTAGGATGTGACACAGTAAGGCTTTTGACATGTCAAGGAGTACTGAAGAGACTATGTTTCCTATATTCCTGTGTTGATTAATGGTATTGGTAAAGTTCAGGAGAGCTGTAGTGGTGCCATGATTGGGTCTAAATACTTGTTGGGATATGGATAATAGGTTATTAGAAGAAAGATAATTTAGACATTGAGAGTGAATACATTTTTCAGTGTGGGAGACAAACAAAAAACTGCATCAACAGTTTTCATTTATTATTTTATTTTATTGATAAATGAACTGGTTCCTCCCTGATCCTTTCAGCATGACTTGGGCTAGAAGGGATTAGGAAATGCACAATAGGTATAGGAACAACTTGTAGTAGCCAATCAATCAACATATTTTTTGTGAGGAAAGGGGAAATTGGAGTACCTAGAGAGAGAGAGACCACACAGAAACAGAGAAAACACAAAAGCATGTAGACAATGGCCAGAGGTCAAGAATGTACCTTGAACCCTTGAGCTATAAGACAGAGATTTTAACCACTGAACAGGCAGGCTTCCCTGTTTCTGAAATGAACAGAGATAATATGTTAAAGGAAAACAGAAATGCAGCTTGCTCCATGATGGTTAGTCTTATCAATGAGTTTAATACAGTGGCTGATCAGTTTGTGGACATTATGTCTATCAAAAGGGACATTTAGGAAAATTTTCGTCTTCAGTATCTGACCTACTTTACAGGTCTGTGTTTCTTTTAGAAGAGTATCAAAGACATATACCTGTGTACCTATACCTGTGTACCTGTATCAAAGTTATTTAATTAGGGATGGAAATGTCCTATGTGCCAATATGCTCTGGTATGGTCACAGAGGAGTCAAAGCTGGAGACAGCACTCACTGAATGCTGAGGAGAGACATTACTCCCTTGTATGATACCTGTCATTCACTGGATGCAAATAAGCATTCATGCACAGTCAGGTTGGAGAATCACAGGTTTACCTACTACATGTCATTGTGATCTGATTTGAATTAAGTCAGTAATCAGTTAAGAAATGAATGAATGCTGTAAGAGGTAATTGATTTTTTTTATATATATATTTTTAGTCCCCTTTGGGATATTATTTAACCACTCTGGTCCCGAATGCATCATGTCCACAATGGGTCTACCAGCTTTCATCATAACTCCCACCCCCTGGATGTTCTCGCTGGGGGATTGGCTGTCTTTGCGTCCATCCAGTCTGGGTCTTTATACTCTCTACTCAGTCTCTGGCCCGTCTCCCATGATGGTCGATTATATCTGAGGGAACTTTATAAAACATTTTATTGCCTACCTGATCATTCTAGGCTTGTTCATATTACTGACAAAGAAGACCTTGAAAGTGAGACTATAGCAACATATTTATGCAATTGAGAAGGGCAATACCAAAATACTTGTAGTATAAGCCGTGACATAAACGCCTATGTCCTTATAAAAAAAAAGGATTTGATTATTCTACTAGATATGTTATTACATACCCTTGTAATGGCTGTGCACTGCTAACATCAGACTTTCATCCTGTGCATATACATATAGTAACATTGATGCCAGGCAATGCTCACATCCTTTAACTACCCATGTAATGGCTGTGCACTGCTAACATCAGACCTTCATCCTATGCACATACATACAGTAACACTGATGCCAGGCAATGCATACATCCTTTACCTCTCCCATGTAATGGTGGTGTGCTGCTAACATTGGACCTTCATCCTGTGCACATACATATACTAACATTGTTGCCAGGCAATGCCCACATCCTTTACCTACCCATGTAATGGCTGTGTACTGTTAACATCAGACCTTCATCCAATGAACATACATATAGTAACACTGATGCCAGCCAATGCTCAGATCCTTTACATACCCATGTAATGGCTATGTACTGCTAGCATCAGACCTTCATCCAATGCACATACATATAGTAACACTGATGCCAGACAATGCTCACATGCTTTACCTACAAATGTAATGGCTGTGCACTGCTAACATCAGACCTTCATCCTGTGCACATACATATAGTAACATTGATGCCAGGCAATGCTCACATCCATTACCTACCCATGTAATGGCTGTGCACTGCTAACATCAGACCTTCATCTTGTGCACATACATACAGTAACATTGATGCCAGGCAATGCTCACAACCTTTACTACCCATGTAATGTCTGTGCACTGCTAACATCAGACCTTCATCCTACGCTCATACATACAGTAACACTGATGCCAGGCAATACTCACATCCTTTACCTACCCATGTAATGGCTGTGTACTGCTAACATCAGACCTTCATGCTGTGCACATACACATAGTAACATTGATGCCAGGCAATGCTCAAATCCTATACCTACTCATGTAATGGTTGTGTACTGCTAACATAAGACCTTCATCCTGTGCACATATATACAGTAACATGGATGGCAGGCAATGCTCACATGCTTTACCTATCCATGTAATGGCTGTGCACTGCTAACATCAGACATTCATCCTGTGCACATACATAAAGTAACATTGATACCAGGCAATGCTCACATCCTTTACATACCCATGTAATAGCTCTTAACATTAGACCTTCATCCTGTGCACATACATATAGTAACATTGATTCCAGGCAATGGACACATCCATTACTTACCCATGTAATGGCTGTCTACTCCTAGCATCAGACAGACCTATCCCTGAACTAAAACTGTAGCAATTGCTGGATTTACAAGGTAAGAGTTGAACCTGGAGTATTAAAACAGAATTGTGTAATAATACAAATGAATGTCATATCCTTGCATGTTGTTACTTGATAATTTAAGTAAGTAAAAGGAGGATACGGTAATGACTTTAGCATGTGACATCAGGGACTTATGTGAATACATTTGTCAATATCAAGTAATAGGCCTCAGACATCAATGATTCACACATTCATACCTCTCAAAAGTACTGAAGGTCACTGAATGTCATGAGCTTGGCCTCATATGTTTGCACTAGAAAATCATATAATAACATTGAGGCCAGGCAATGCTCACATCCTTTACCTACCCATGTAATGGCTGTGTGCTGCTAACATCAGACCTTCATCCTGTGAACATACATATAGTAACATTGATGCCAGGCAATGCTCAGATCCTTTACCTACCCTTGTAATGTCTGTGTACTGCTAACATCAGACCTTCATCCTGTGCACATACATATAGTAACACTGATGCCAGGCAATGCTCACATGCTTTACCTACCCACGTAATGGCTGTGCACTGCTAACATCAGACCTTCATCCTACGCTCATACATACAGTAACACTGATGCCAGGCAATGCTCACATCCTTTAGCTACCCATGTAATGGCTGTGCACTGCTAACATCAGACCTTCATCCTACACTCATACATATAGTAACACTGATACCAGGCAATGCTCGCACCTTTGCCTACCCATGTAATAGCTGTGTACTGCTAACATTAGATTTTCATCCTGTGCACATACATATAGTAACATTGATGCCAGGCAGTGCTCACATCCTTTACCTACCCATGTAATGGCTGTGCACTGCTAACATTAGACCTTCATCCTGTGCACATACATATAGTAACATTGATGCCAGGCAATGCTCAGATCCTTTACCTACCCTTGTAATGACTATGTACTGCTAACATCAGACCTTCATCCTATGCACATACATATAGTAACATTGATGCCAGGCAGTGCTCACATTCTTTACCTACTCATATAATGGCTGTATACTGCTAACATCAGACCTTCATCCTATGCACATACATAAAGTAACATTAATGCCAGGCAATGCTCACATCCTTTACTTACCCATGTAATGGCTGTCTACTCCTAGCATCAGACAGACCCAGCCTGTAACTAAAACTGTAGCAATTGCTGGATTTACAAGGTAAGTGTTGAACCTGGAGTGTTAAAACAGAATTGTGTAATAATACAAATGAATATCATATCCTTGCATGTAGTTACTTGATAATGTAATTAAGTAAAAGGAGGATACGGTAATGACTTTCACATGTGACATCAGGGACTTATGTGAATACATTTGTCAATATCAAGTAATAAGCCTCAGACATCAATGATCCACACATTCATACCTCTCAAAAGTATTGAAGGTCACTGAATGTCATCAGCTTGGTCTCATACGTTTTCACTAGAAAATCATATAATAAGATTGATACCAGGCAATGCTCAGATCCCTTACCTACCCTTGTAATGACTGTGCACTGCTAACATCAGACCTTCTTCCTGTGCACATACATATAGTAACACTGATGCCAGGCAATGCTCACATCCTTTACCTACCCCTGTAATGGCTGTGCACTGCTAACATCAGACCTTCATCCTGTGCACATACATATAGTAACATTGATACCTAGCAATGCTCGCATCCTTTAACTGCCCATGTAATAACTGTGTACTGCTAACATTAGACCTTCATCCTGTGCACATACATATAGTAACATTGATGCCAGGCAATGCTCACATCCTTTACCTACCTGTGTAATGGCTGTGCACTGCTAACATCAGACCTTCATCCTGTGCACATACATATAGTAACATTGATGCCAGGCAATGCTCAGATCGTTTACCTACCCTAGTAATGACTGTGTACTGCTAACATCAGACATTCTTCCCATGCACATACATATAGTAACACTGATGCCAGGCAATGCTCACATCCTTTACCTATCCATGTAATGGCTGTGCACTGCTAACATCAGACCTTCATCCTATGCACATACATATAGTAACATTGATCCCAGGCAATGCTCACATCCTTTACCTACCCATGTATTGGCTGTGTACTGCTAACATTAGACTTTCATCCAGTGCACATACATATAGTAACATTGATGCCAGGCAATGCTCACATCCTTTACCTACCCTTATAATGGCTGTATACTGCTAACATCAGACCTTCATCCTGTGCACATACATAAAGTAACATTGATGCCAGGCAATGCTCACATCATTTACCTCCCCAAGTAATGGCTCTGCACTGCTAACATCAGACCTTCATCCCATGCACATACATATAGTAACATTGATTCCAGGCAATGGTCACATCCTTTACTTACCCATGTAATGGCTGTCTACTCCTAGCATCAGACAGACCCAGCCCTGAACTAAAACTGTAGCAATTGCTGGATTTACAAGGTAAGTGTTTAACCTGGAGTATTAAAACAGAATTGTGTAATAATACAAACAAATGTCATATCCTTGCATGTTTTTACTTGATAATGTAAGTAAGTAAAAGGAGGATACAGTAATGACTTTAGCATGTGACATCAGGGACTTATGTGAATACATTTGTCAATATCAAGTAATAGGCCTCAGACATCAATGATTCACACATTCATACCTCTCAAAAGTACTGATGGTCACTGAATGTCATCAGCTTGGCCTCATACATTTGCACTAGAAAATCATATAATAACATTGATACCAGGCAATGCTCAGATCCTTTACCTACTCTTGTAATGACTGGGTACTGCTAACATCAGACCTTCTTCATGTGCACATACATATAGTAACACTGATGCCAGGCAATGCACACATCCTTTACCTACCCATGAAATGGCTGTGTACTGCTGGCATCAGAACTTCATTCCATGCACATATATATAGTAACACTGATGCCAGGCAATGCTCACTTCCTGTACTTACCCACGTAATGGCTGTGCACTGCTAACATCAGACCTTCATCTTAGGTTCATACATACAGTAACACTGATGCCAGGCAATGCTCACATCCTTTAGCTACCCATATAATGGCTGTGCACTGCTAATATCAGACATTCATCCTGTGCAAATTCATATAGTAACATTGATACCAGGCAATGCTCACATCCTTTACCTACCCATGTAATAGCTGTGTACTGCTAACATTAGACCTTCATCCTGTGCACATACATATAGTAACATTGATGCCAGGCAATGCTCACATCCTTTATCTACCCATGTAATGGCTGTGCACTGCTAACATCAAACCTTCATCCTGTGCACATACATATGATAATATTGATGCCAGGCAATGCTCACATCATTTACCTCCCCATGTAATGGCTGTGCACTGCTAACATTAGACCTTCATCCTGTGCACATACATATAGTAACATTGATGCCAGGCAATGCTCAGATCCTTTACCTATCCTTGTAATGACTGTGTACTGCTAACATCAGACCTTCATCCTGTGCACATACATATAGTAATACTGATGCCAGGCAATGCTCAGATCCTTTACCTACCCATGTAATGGCTGTGCACTGCTAACATCAGACCTTCATCCTGTGCACATACATATAGTAACACTGATGCCAGGCAATGCTTACATCCTTTACCTACCCATGTATTGTCTGTGTACTGCTAACATCAGACTTTCATCCAGTGCACATACATATAGTAACATTGATGCCAGGCAATGCTCACATCCTTTACCTACCCATATAATGGCTGTATACTGCTGACATCAGACCTTCATCCTGTGCACATACTTAAAGTAACATTGATGCCGGGCAATGCTCACATTATTTACCTCCCCATGTAATGGCTCTGTACTGCTAACATCAGACCTTCATCCCGTGCAGATACATATAGTAACATTGATTCCAGGCAATGCTCACATCCATTACTTACCCATGTAATGGCTGTCTACTCCTAGCATCAGACAGACCTATCCCTGAACTAAAACTGTAGCAATTGCTGGATTTACAAGGTAAGTGTTGAACCTGGAGTGCTAAAACAGAATTGTGTAATAATACTAATGAATGTCATATCCTTGCATACTTGATAATGTAAGTAAGTAAAAGGAGGCTACAGTAATGACTTTAGCATGTGACATCAAGGACTTATGTGAATACATTTGTCAATATCAAGTAATAAGCCTCAAACATCAATTATTCACACATTCATACCTCTCAAAAGTACTGATGGTCAATGAATGTCATCAGCTTGTCCTCATACGTTTGCACTAGAAAATCATATAATAACATTGATGCCAGACATTCCTCAGATCCTTTACCTACCCTTGTAATGACTGTTTACTGCTAACATCAGACCTTCATCCTGTGCACATACATATAGTAACACTGATGCCAAGCAATGCTCACATCCTTTACCTATCCATGTAATGGCTGTGCACTGCTAACATCAGACCTTCTTCCTGTGCACATACATATAGTAACGTTGATACCAGGCAATGCTCACATCCTTTACCTACCCATGTAAGGGCTGTGCACTGTTAACATCAGACCTTCATCCTGTGCACATACATATAGTAACATTGATGCCAGGCAATGCTCACATCCTTTACCTTCCCATGTAATGGCTGTGCACTGCTAACATCAGACCTTCATCCTGTGCACATACATAAAGTAACATTAATGCCAGGCAATGCTCACATCATTTACCTCCCCATGTAATGGCTCTGCACTGCTAACATCAGACCTTCATCCCATGCACATACATATAGTAACATTGATTTCAGGCAATGCTCACATCCTTTACTTACCCATGTACTGGCTGTGCACTGCTAACATCAGACCTTCATCCTGTGCACATACATAAACTAACATTGATGCCGGGCAATGCTCAGATCCTTTACCTATCCATGTAATGGTTGTGTACAGCTAGCATAAGACCTTCATCCTGTGCACATACATACAGTAACATGGATGTCAGGCAATGCTCACATCCTTTACCTACCCATGCAATGGCTGTGCACTGCTAACATCAGACCTTCATCCTGTGCACATACATACAGTAACATGGATGTCAGGCAATGCTCACATCCTTTACCTACCCATGTAATGGCTGTGCACTGCTAACATCAGATCTTCATCCTGTGCACATACATACAGTAACATTGATCCCAGGCAATGCTCACATCTTTTACCTACCCATGTATTGGCTGTGTACTGCTAACATCAGACTTTCATCCTATGCACATACATATAGTAACATTGATGCCAGGCAATGCTCACATCCTTTACCTACCCATGTCATTTTTGTGCACTGCTAACATCAGACCTTCATCCCATGCACATACATATAGTAAAATTGATTCCAGGCAATGGTCACATCCTTTACTTACCCATGTAATGGCTGTCTACGCCTAGCATCAGACAGACCCAGCCCTGAACTAAAACTTTAGCAATTGCTGGATTTACAAGGTAAGTGTTTAACCTGGAGTGTTAAAACCGAATTGTGTATTAATACAAATGAATTTCATATCCTTGCATGTTGTTACTTGATAATGTAAGTAAGTAAAAGGACTGTACAGTAGTGACTTTAGCATGTGACATCAGGGACATATGTGAATACATTTGTCAATATCACGTAATAGGCCTCAGACATCAATGATTCACACATTCATACCTCTCAAATGTACTGATGGTCACTGAATGTCATCAGTTTGGCCTCATATGTTTGCACTAGAAAATCATTAAAGAGAGAAGTTAGAAAGTAATGAGACACATTCAGTTTCTGACTTCGCAACCCCCAGAAGATTCTTAAAAATAATGATGAAAAAAAACTGTTTTGATTCTATCAACTGTCTTAACTTTCTAAGACCAAAATATGTCAAAAGTATAATTAGAAAAACAGTATCACAAACACAGATATACTAAGCACTACGTCAGCTGTGCATCCTGAGCATCAGACACAAAGCTTGTGTATCCCTGAATCCAAAAGATATAAAATAATGATATGGCATAGTTATCGTCACTTGCACAGGGTGTTGTGTGTATGTGTGTTTAGGGGGGTGCTAGTCTTACATAAACGGTAAGTCAGTGTGTGTGAGTAAGAAAGAGAAGCAGTCAGACATTCGGATAAAGTAACAAATGGTCAGTGAGACAGAAATAGCTTTAAGCTTTACGGCTGAGCCATGTAACTGCTGTGTGTGTGTCTGTATGTGTCTTCCAGGTGAAACTGGTGTGTGAGTGTCTTCAAGAACACAGCCAAGTTCTGTGCTAGCTCCATGTCATGGTATGTTTGATATGTGTGAGCTTTGCATGGCAGAGGTGGCAATTCATGGTTGTAGTATCCAACCATGAGAACTGATTCTGCCAGGAGTTCCACTGCCACATCCACACCCATGGTCAGGTGCACTGCTGCTACCTGAACGTAGCTGATGTCTGCTGGATGAGTTCCCATCATGAGGACACCCAGGGCCATGACCCCATGGCCTGCCATGACTGGGTGTGGACATCTCAACCACTGACAGAGCATTGAAAATAGTGCCACTATGGGAATGTGATCGGGCATTGCCATGTTGGCTAACATCAGATGATAAGGCTGACCTATGCCCACATGGATGCCATACCCCTCCCTGTAGATGTTCCATCACAAACACTGGCCATTCCAATGTGTCATTCATCCAACCCACTGAACTGGCAACTTAGTGGAGGCAGTTGCACATGTCAGTTTGTGCCACATCTACAACCCTAAACATTTCTTTGGAGGACCTATTGGAACATGTCTGCACCTACAATGATGACCCTAAACATATGTCTAGTCACACAGGAAGACATACCTGGATCAGGTGGATGATGGACAGCAGGCCTCCTCCGAGCTCCCCAACTACCCTCCTGTGTGGTACCTTGCCCACACTTTGGCTACGGCTAGAGTCAACTGGCACTGAAGCTGCAGTAACCACATTGCCCTGACTGAGTGTCTTACTCTTCACCTGTCCAATATCTAAGGGAGCACTGGAATGGGTTAGCATAGGCCTACTGACTGTGTCCGATGGAATTACAGGGAATGGCTGAATGTCAACTTCAGTGTCAGACTCAACCTCTGCACCTGCTGACTGTGCCTCTGTTTGGCCACCATCATCATCATCAAGGTTTGCTGATACTCTGACATCAGGTGGTAGGATTCCCACACTTCCACTGTCATGATCACCTGTGATAATAAGCAACCAACGCAGGAAAAAATGTAATATATACACTACTATAGTGAACTATATGCTAACAAACTAAGAGTGGTGCCACTATTACATACAGTACAGCAATGCACACTACAATCCAGTGCAGCTGCTCCTCCAGGCCACTAAAATCATGTCAGTGGCCTTATGGCGCACCTGATTATATGTCCTTCTCTGACCACGCACTGCATTCACATCAGCCAGTATCTGCTGCCAAATTTGCATTCTACCAGAAATATCCCATGTCTCCTCTCAAGCAGAAAGGCACCATGTTGCCTAAATGTTTCCACAATGACTTCATTCTCTGTGTGACTGAAGGGGAGTTTGCAGGGGTTGAGAAATCTGGTTGCCATAGTCCTAGGTGACAAAAAACACAAAAGAAGGATAATACACATAAATATCACATCAATAGAAGTCCTGCTTTGCTATAACACATAAAAGGTAAAAGTATTTCACTATTACCCACTGGAGAAACATAAAACAAGATATTCAAATATAAAAAAGAAATTGTTTGTTTGTAACATATTACAATCATAGGTTCCTATTATGTATGGGAATGCTTAAAGTTGTGAATGCTGTTTAATCAAACGTGCTTACTCGAAATGGCAAAATTCCGAAAGCATAGAACAGCGATTTTTTTCCCTAGAGAAAAAATCACTGGGCTGTTTTTGGGACTTTGCCATTTCCTATACTGTGGTGTGATTTCAGAGTTGATATATTAAGGTAGGGAGGGTGTGAGGGTGAAGCCCCCCCCACTACTTTATTTTGTGGGTTTTTTTTAATGCATCAGTGATTTTTTTTTTCCCTGGGAAAAAAAGCACTGAACCGTGTGTTCGGCATGTTGGATTTTTGAAGTGCTTGAGTTGATTATACAGCATTCATAATTTCAAGCATTTGCTGATATAATATAGACCCACAATCACACACAAAGCAAGGTTGGACCAAAAAACAAGGAGAGTAGCAATAGCAAATCTTGTTTGTGCCAACACAGAAATGCAACCTGGCTCCCTCCACCCCCAAAACAACAGGAAAATGACACATTTTCCTAACAAACCATTAGTGAAATGATAAAAGTGCTGTCAAGTGCACTGCCCCTGAAACATGTGTAAACATTTACCATAGAACATTCCATTTTATGCAATTGCTAGTCATGCCTACCTGTGGCCAGGACTTTTGTAGAGGTGTGTCTGGGCCATCCTAGAAGCAAAAAAAAAAAGAGGTAATCTCCGTGGTATCCCCAAAGTCTCAAACAACCCACTAAACAAGTATAGTGGGTCCAAAAACAAAACAGTGTAAGAAACTTCTCTGTGTGGAAGATTGTCAGTCCATATATCTCTAGTTAATCACTGTATATAAATCAGATCGGACAATAGTAGCAGAAGTAGCGAACTTAAACTCGTCTTATGTAAAAAAAAATAATAAAAAATATATAATTTGAAATATTGTACAGAATTACTAAGTGGGCAGCCATAGTGGTGCAGTGGTTAGCATTGCCACCTTACAGCAAGAGGTTCTCCGGTTCAGTCCTCAGCTGGGGTGCCTTCTGTGCGGAGTCTGCATGTCCTCCCTGTAGTCGCATGGGTTTTCTCTGGGTGCTCCAGTTTCCTCCCACATCCCAAAGACATGCTGTAGGTGGATTGGACGCTCTAAATTGGCCCTAGGCATGAGTGTGTGCCTTCTGTGGAAGGTTGGGTGATCCACTGTGGTGACACCTTACTAGGAAAAGATGAAAGAAGAAGAAGTACAGAATTACTAAGTATTCGAAAGTAATCCAAGCAAGGCAGGCACTCTGTTTCCAGTCGAAAATTGTTTATTAAGTACACAGACAATTAATCCAAGTAAAACAAAAACAACAGAGTAATAGTTTCCTCACACGCACATTTCTAAATATATATATATATATATATATATATATATATATATATATATATATATATAATTTTTATCAGGCAAGGGAATGGTTTATTGTATCAGGCAAGGAATTGGTGACTAATTTTATTTTATTTTATTCTACCAGTTAGTTTTAAATACCATGTTAAATCAGTTTTAATTAAAGTGTATATTTTGTTTTCCATCATCATATATTTTTCGTATTATTTTTTTCTACTTTATTCAAAATGATGTGTAATAACAATACTAACTGATTATATAATAACATTTTTATAGATAGTTTTTAGGGTTCTTGTACACAGACCTGAAGAAGTCTAGAAGGACGAAAGTGATCTTTGTTAACAACATGTTATGAAAATAGAATATGATTTTTACAATTGATTTTTTACATGCAAATTGTATATGTATATATTTATATATATATTTTTTTGATTGCCAAATGGATTAAGGTTGATATATTTCCAGCCATGTAGTATATTGTCTTGGATAAAATCACAGACTTAATAATGTACTTAATAATCTGGTTATATAAGAGGTACCACATCATTATAAATGTTATTTAAAGTACATAAGGTTTATATTATTATGACAGCTACTAAGTAGGGCAGGACCAGTTCGAATGTCACACTGATAGGGGAAGGGATGTGAATTTAACATGTGTACCAATAACACTTTGTTTTACACCACAATAAACCACTCCCTTTCCTGATAAAAAGTATATATATATAGCTTGTGAGGAAACTATTACTCTGTTATTTTTGTTTTACTTAGATTGCTTGTCTATGTACTTAATAAAGGATTTTCAACTGGAAACAGACTGCCTGCCTTGCTTGGATTACTTTTGAATACTTAGTAATTCTGTATAATATTTCAAATGATATATTTTTTATTTTTTTTTTTTTACTTAAGACGAGTTTAAGTTCGCTACTTCTACTACTATTGTCTGATCTGATTAATATTCAGTGATTAACTAGAGATATATGGACTGAAAATCTTCCAGACAGGGAAGTTTCTTACACTGTTTTGGCCATCCTAGAAGCCTAACACCTCTGTGTCACTGACAATATAGAACATTTATATTTCATAGAAACAACAATAGAAGAGTATAAGGAGAAAAACAGTTGTAACAGTAACACTTGTGATGACAGTTAATAAGGCTGTCCATCTGAAAAAGTAAAATGCCCTGAAAAACACACCTATGCCATCAGTAAATTTCTAAGAAATGTATACGTATACAAGTAGCATTTGCTAATGTATATATTATATATATATATATATATATATATATATATATATATATATATATATAAACAGATTTTTTTCTTACTGACATTTCAGCATGCCCAGTATATAGCTGAAAATGCAAACATACCTTATCAAGATCGGTAGCCTTCAGTGCAGATAAATTCCAAAGTAATATCTTCTTCTCTGTTATCCATATAAACAAGTCTCTTCGCCTTCAGGTTCCCTAGATACACAGTTCCCTTTTTATAGTGTATATTCAGGCTGTGAGAATGGTGAAGATTCAAAAGATGTGTGAACTCATTAGAATTGCTGAATCCCAAGTACTTGGCTCTATGTTGTGGATGTAAACATAGAGCAGGCACTTTTTCTGTGTTTTTTTCCTAATGGATTGCAACTGTGAATGATTACTGGTAGGGAGAAGGAAAGTACTTAGCAATTCAGACTGCACTACCTCCAGTGGGTGTGTCAGCCAGGTTGTACTTACAAAATATAGAGGTAATTATATCAGTGTTTTAAATGTAATTAAGCAGTACACATTCACAGTTTTTGTTCATTGGCATCCAGCCTCCCTTGCATTTGTTGATGACTGTATATTATTGCCATTTAATATCCTCACACATTTTAAGGACAATGCTATGGAATGCCCTACAGACTGCACGTCTCAGATTACTGGTCAGATAAGACAAGATTGAGCAACAGACGCAGACAGAGCTGCATTTATGCAACCAATAGTCATAAATGGTTGTGTGCTCACTAAGTGCACTACATATGAAATTAATAAATGTACAAAATATCACATGTTTTGTTATTACTGTGGATGATGTTGCAGTTGGTTGCTTGCACAATGATTTTAGTTCTCTGTTGCAAAGCTAATTGTGTGGCAAAGAGGGATAAGGCACCCTTACTGTGTTTTGAAGATTCATTGGAATGAGAGTTCGAATTCAGGCCTGTGTAAAAATAGTTCATGTGTACCAACATACATTTTGTAGTGTGGTTTATTTAATATATTTATTTTCTACATTTTACCTAATTTTCCCTTTTTAATGCCAGTGTTTGCACTGTGCACACCTTAGTGCAAACAGGGGAAATGGATAAACACAATGGATGTCAGGTTTAGCTGTATTTATCTAATTTGTGTGATGCTTAGCAGTGCACCGACCTGAACCAGTGGCTCACACAGGAAGCAGACAGAACACCTGCAGACAGGGCATAGACAGTGTAAAGGTCAAAAAGGATACATTATTGCAGTTTTTGTTTTCCATCGAGCAACACTGCTAAGCGATGTTGTGCGGCGGTTAGCAAGCTTCCCCAACACCTGCAGCCATCAAACACCTGCAGACAGGATGCAGATAGTCAACAATTTCAAAATGGATATGTTCTATTAATTTTGTTGGGTACTGTGGAAACACACCAAGCAGCACTGAGTGGTGGTTAACACACAGAACTTTAGAATGAATAGGGAATTATGCAACTGTTACATAACCATTTCTGTGGCAGCAGCTGTAAGTGGAGGGCTGTAATACAGATGGTCCTGAGTTCTAATACAGGATGTGGAACATATTTTTATGTTGTGACAGTTCAGTTTATAATAATGAGTGGAAAAATATACAAGTGTTATTTAAATGTTCTAGTGGCAACAGGTGTAAGTATAGGGTTGCCATATATATGGTTCTGGGTTCTAATACAGGAAATTATGGACATTTTTACTGTTTTTCCATTTCACATTGTTTTAAACATCACTTATAATGGGGTGGGAGGTTGGCATGATGGTTAAGGTTACCTTAGGTGTTTACTTTACAGACACAAGATGCGTGGTTTGATTCTTACATGGGGTAATTGGCTAGGCTTAAAAAATGGCCTGCAGGGGCAGCTAGCCTAGTACCAATCTATGACTCTATGAATAATGCTTGATACATGATTATACATAGTGGAACCATTGTGAATTATATTTATGAGGGATAAGACACCCTTAATGTTCTTTGAAGGTTCAGCTGTATGACTGAGGCTATACTGTCTACTATGTTTCTGTAAG
Source organism: Protopterus annectens (assembly GCF_019279795.1). Lineage (NCBI taxonomy): Eukaryota > Metazoa > Chordata > Ceratodontiformes > Protopteridae > Protopterus > Protopterus annectens. The sequence goes on along the minus strand of NC_056746.1, from coordinate 1,354,754,377 downwards.
TATAATTAAGTTATCTGGATTTGGATGGCCTCCACACTTACATAAGACACATACACAAATGAATGTATGTACAAGGAACTTGTTAGGTCACTCACGTACATGGTTAACACCTCAGTCTGTCATCTGTATTTATGAATGATTCCTGACTATGTCTGAGAAGCTCTTCTTCTTCTTCTGTTACAGAGATGTAAAGTCACTACTGTGGAACAAAATGTTTTGTCCCTTATGCATAGGTTTGAATCCCAAACTGTAGAAATCTATTTTAACAGTGTATAAAGCCAAACAAATGTGTCAAGTCAGGACATTCATGCCCCCAGTACAAGTCAGCAAAGTTAAATTACCTAATAATTACAGCAGCAAACACCTCTCAAACTAATGTCAAGTGTCAGATTAACCTTCCAGTTTCAAAAATTGCTTTCTTCCCTGCTTGGCACTGTTGCTCTCTGCTTAACATCATACAAACAAGGTTGGCATTGTTTCTTAGGTTTGCAAATCACCAGTAATTGAGATAACAGGAACTGGTGGGAAATCATTATTTGCTATTGCTTTGGGATTAGACATTTCTGGTGTTAGTGGGGAAGATACCCAATTGAGGGTACAGAGGTAGGGTGTTATTGGACTCCTGTTAAAGAGCCTCAGCCAAAGGCTTCTGCAGGGGGGGTATTGTGGCTCCCAGTAATAATCTGAGGCTTGTAATAGTCTGACCAAGGCTGTATACAGTGCAACTGGCATCCCACACACTGAAGAACAGTGTAAGCACCACTTCAATGACCTAAAAAGGCACACAAGGGATACACTCATCCAGCAGTTGGATGAGTTCCAAACTAGGGGCATTCCTCAGTTGTGTAAGCATGCTAATAAAGATAATTTATAATACACAGAAAGCTAAATATAGGCAAGACTGGTATGCATAATGCTCTTCTATTCTTTTCTTTTCATAGCTAATCCTGAAATTGTGGCTAATAAGCATTCTCATGCCAATCATCTAGAAAGACCAATGGAAGCTAGTGTTATGTGTATAGTACAAGAGAAGTATTATTGTAGCTTTAAATGTTAAAGATTTTTTTTTGTTTTCTATACAGTAGTAGCAAAGTAAGCATGCAAATCCTAACTGTAAAAGCAAGTATGCATGATAAGTCTGTAGCGCAAAGCGCAAACCAACTTTAGGATTTAAGTGTAAGACTGTAGTCAGATATTGTAAGTTCAAATACCACAAGTAATAACTAAACAATACGGAAAATTCTTTAATAATATTACATAAACTAAAATCTATACAAGTGGCATAAATGCCCTGCTGTTAACTGTAATCTGTATAATTGGACCAAGCATATGTGCAATATATAGACATTGTAAGGTTTATTTTCAGCATCCATAATTACAGTTTGTAGTTGTTAGGAAGTATACCTAAATGTATAACTTCACGTAAAATAGTTGTATTATTGTGATAATGCATTATATGTCACATATGATGGTATTAATTTTATCTCCTTTTTTTTCTCGCACCCCATCCCTTATCGCTTTTTTCATTTTCTATTATGTGTTATCAAAGTGTCTCCATGTTATCCATCTGTAACAAATCACTAAATGCTGCACAGCACAGCAAGTTAGGCCCACTTCAGTGTGTCAGCCTGCCCCTGATCCACCAGGTGTAGCCCGATGCCTAGTACATTTGGGACCCTACCTGGCAGTACTTCCTCTGCTGCCCCTGCACAACCTGCACCCTCAGGTAACAGTACTCTGGCAGCTGGTGCTGTGGTAACCTTCAGGAGTACTGCTGGAGGTGGATATTTCATCACCCACTAGAAGATGCTGGGATTGGTGTGTAGGGTCATGCACAGCACCATTGATGTATGTCTTACACCAGATGGAGAGGCTGCTCTCTCTCTCTCTCATGGTCCATAGGAGGAGAAGACATCGAGCACTCCAGCAGCTAGCTGGGTAAGGGGACAGTGATGACAGTCTTGTGGGTGAGGACTAGATTCTCACTATCCCCATGTTTGATGGGCAAGACCTTGTGTCATCCCCTCCCTCACCTCAGTCATGGTGTCCCCCAACTTTTTGTGTCCATCACCATCCCTGAGTCTTGTCTTCCTTGTCCTGTTTGTTTGCATTTGCTTCCTGACCTACCCAACTTACCTGACCCAGAAATACCAGTGTGCCTTACCCAACATTCCTATCTTACTGAAGTAAAATAAAAATGGCACCTGCCCCAAGAAAGAAATATTGTCCCATACATAACTCTCCAGTTCACACACATGTGTTACTGACACACTTGATTTGGTCCAATTGGCTATACAATATAATTGTGTTGTTGTCACCCCTCTTTGTGGGTGGTGACCGTCCAAATACCTCTAATATGCTGTACATATTTTCATTTTACACTGTTGACCAAATGGGTAGCTATGATTCTTTCCTACCTCCCTCCTGCACATTCCTGTATTACTTTCCCTTTGTTCTTCCCTCTGCTTGCCCCCATTTCACCACTTTCCTGTCTACCCTATTTTAACTCCTATAATCAAGTCAAAAAATAGAATCGTACACAACACATATAACTACCAAAAAAAAAAAACAATGGATCCCTTTGTGCTTGTGTGGGATTTAGCATCACCCAATGCTATGTGACAGTGAACAGCTATTTCTTTTTGCAGTTACCTCCATGCAATGCAGCTTAAACATGCTGCACTATCAACACACAGCAACACATGATGAAGGTAGTGTAATGTATAATTTCATTGCATTATCACTACTTATTGAAAAGTATTATATACACCTGGATTTGAACCCTATATTATCTGCACTCAAAAAGAAATGTGTCAATGCATTTACACCTACTGCCACAGAGTCAGCTAAGCAGCAGGTATGGTTCATGCACTCAGTACTAAATCTCATCATTTTAGCATTGAGCCTCATGTTTAAGCACTGCTGAACTATACACAAACAGGGAAACAGTAGAAATGTGTATCTCACATGCACAAACACTCTGCAGACCATTGTGCAAACCTGCTGCTCAACAGTGTGCCATGCAAAGTGGACAATAGCATGCATTACTTTTGTTTACTGTCCATTTAGTGTTCCTGACATGAAACTACACGTGGAAACAGAAAAAAAATGAAGGCTCTATCTAAGAATATGTCACATATTTACACTACATCCATCTGTTACCACCCCCATGCACTGCAACCCTGGTCTCTCAGTACTTGTTCACAAATATATCAACTATGCTGCATAAATTAATAAAAATGTTGTGTTATATACCATGCACATCTTTAGAATCAAAATACACATTCAGCTTTTCCAATACATGTAGTAATGTGGGCACCTGTTTGCACATAGTTTGTAAAGCTGTCTCTTAAATTATATCTGTACATTGGAACATAACTACCAAATACTACAAACTGCACACTCATCAATCTGATAACATGCAAAGCTGGAAATATCTTGACAGTTGAACATGCCAACACATTCATTTCATGCAGGCCTTCCAACATCTTTTCTCCAATATCCAGTGCTAATGTCATCCACTGTAAGTTATTCTGCAGCCTTGTAAAAGTCAGAATTGTGCTGTGGTGCTTGTGTAAAGTACTGAGTTTTCTAGTCTGTATACTTAGATAGGTAAGGGTTCTGTTCTCACTGCAATTAACTTGGAGGTGTGCATGTGTGTGTATATGCAGAGGAGGATAAATGTGGATCTGACAGTTTCCCCTCAAATCCCATGGATTGCCAATATGTTTACAGTTGCACATGCTTACACATCCATTTCATGTAGGCCTCCTAACATCTTCTCCCCAATATACAGTGCTGATGTCATCCACTATAAGTTGTCCTGCAGCCTTGTAAAAGTCAGACTTGTGCCATGGCACTTGTGTAAAGCACTGACTTCTTTAGTTTGTGCACTTAGATAGGTAGGGGTTCTGTTCTCAATACAGGCAACTGGGGTGTGTGTGTTTGTGAACTTGCTTGACATTACAGAGAGCATTTCACACCAGCATGTGGGGCACTGCTATTACCATTCTCTCCTCACCAGACACTGCTGATGTCATCACCTGTAAACTGTTGTCGGACACTCACCAAGTCAGACTTGAGCTGTGACACTTGCATTAAATACAGAGTTCCTTAATCAGCATACTTAGGCAAGGGTTCTGTCACTGCAGTCAACTGGAGTGTGTATGTATGTGTTCATGCACTTGCTTGACATTACAGATAGCATTTTACACCAACATGTGGGACACTGCTATTACCATTTTCTCTTCACTAGACACTGGTGATGCCATCAGCTATAGCTGATTTGTGGATGTGCAGTATTCCCATCAGGGCAGGAGCAGAGACTGGCATGTAGGCCAGGCACAAGTCACCTCATCCTATCCGATACAGATTACAGTGACAGGGCTTTCACTTTATCTACATACATCATGGCATGCTTTGTAGGCCCTGTATTTTCTTGGTGAGAAACCACTGTGGTTTGTCCAACTGCTGCAGGTATTTGTTGAGGTACATGCAAAAGGGAACATTATACTCAATTAGTGCCCTGATGAGGTTCAAGTACAGTGCTGTTATATCATCCTCAGGTCTGGATACAATGGCCAGACTTATGAGGTGCATGACGTTGCCTTTCCATACCATTGTGGACACTTGATGGTTAAAGTTCAGATTCCTATCTACATGTGTTCCCAGTCTTGCATTACTGGGTTTCAGCATAGGGGGAGTGTTGTTGATGCTGGAATTAGTGGGGAATTCCACTTTACAGAACACCAAAATAAAGATACATTTTTGCATTTATTAATAGACTGTGTGGCTTTGGCACCAATCATTTGTCTGTTAGCCCCACCTGTAGTATGTTAATATCATTGGTGGACTCATTGTTAGCCCCTCCTGTAGTATGTTATCATCATTGGTGGACTCAATGATTGTACCCAGTATGCATCTGTTAGCCCCTCCTGTAGTACGTTATCATCATTGGTGGACTCTGTGTTAGCTCCTCCTGTAGTATGTTATCATCATTGGTGGGCTCAATGATTGCACCCAGTATGCATGTTTTAGCCCATCCTGTAGTACGTTATCATCATTGGTGTGCTCAATGATTGCACCCAGTATGCTGTAAGATTATGCTCAACAATATACTAAAATTGAAAGTGTCAAAAAAAAGGATATATCAGAAAAACCTAATCTGCTTTCTTTAAAGAATGGACAACAAGACATGTGTCTCCACAAGGTGTTTCCTTGAAAAATATGCTTTTCTAAGAAAGTTTATCCACAAGGCATTTCCTTAAAAATATGCTTTACTCCACTTATCAGCATTTGCACAAGAACAGACGTGTCAGCATTTGTGTCATCAAGGCAGCATCTTTCCAAAACCAAGAGGGAGTGCTTAATTAAAAATATATATAAAGTCTGTATTAAATCCAGTTATGTTAGGGGTATTGGTAGGGACACATTTGTCCCAAGGTAAATGTTATATCTGTCCCATCATCTGTACTAATTGTAAAATAATGTTTAGTTTGCATAGTTATGCAAATCACAAAAATAATACTAAGTGTTTTATAACTGCATTTTACTAACAGATGATTAAAGGAAAAATGCTAAAATGGTAAACTGAAATGTGAGCTCAGAGTTACAACAGGAGTCAAATAAGTTACTGACAGGACCTCTAGTAAGAGACAGGCACAATGAGTTCAGGAAGCTTAGACAAGTTATACAAACATTTTCCAAAAGTGCATAGGAGTTTCAAATTCAGCAGGACAGCTTACTAAAGAATGTCAGAAAGACCATGCAACATTACAGGAAACTCTTCAACAGCAGTTGCAAGATGAAAAAATAGATTAGCTAAACTGACGAGGACTGACTTCCTACATACATTGGGAAAGAGCAGGAAAGTACAGCTGATCTGTACAAAAGAGATATGTTTGTGTTTTGAAAATGGTTAAGCATACATGATAGGATGGTAAAATACAAATCATTCTCCAATGTTTAAAACTTCCATTCAATTAAAGCAAGATATTTATCAGTACTACAATAAAGTAGAGCATATGACTGCCATTCTCATAGCATAGTCAAAAGGTAAACAAAACAGTTCTAATGTAAAAAAAATAATACAAATAGTTAATAAGAGTAAAGATTTAAAGTCACAGCACTGATATGCTTGTATAAAGATTTAAAGTCACAAGGCTGACATACATTATAAAGCAAATAAACAATGGCGCAATACTACAGGGGGAGGGGTACTTTCTCAGTTTTACACTGACTGTGAGCAGTATTGCAAATGTATCTAAAATAAAATTACAGGAATAAATAATATCTCATTCCTTCTTGACAATACTCTTTCAGGGGGGTGGGACAGGTATTAGTGCATTAGAAATATTGATAAACAGATTAAACCTGACAGGATAAGGTATTTTGCAAGTTGCTAATAACTATCAGTCTAGTTATTATTGTATTGTTTAGTATTAAATTGTATTTACAACCTGTTAAAATGTAAAGCTATACAAGAGATGACTTAAAATTGTTTTATTAAAGCTATACAAGAGAGAGTAAAGATATGTAACAATTGAGCAAGAATGGTCACTATTTTTTAATATGTTTTGGCAAGACAATGTTGGTATGCAAAAAGCATAGTTGCCTCTGGTGGCAATTTCACTAGATACTTTTCCAAGATTTTGCTTAATGTTAATGTTACTAAATTTGTAGATTGGACTATGTACAAATATAAAATAATCTAGCACAAATTAAATTAATGTCTAGTAAAAATATGTGTGAAAAAAATTTATTATTGATTTTTTGACCATCATTTTATCAGGAAAATAGTATTGGTTACCCCAGTTAAAGGAAATTATATTAAAATACTGTATTCATACAGCTAATGGACTAATATGTACATGGCATTCTTTAGTGTATAAATCATGTTTTTTTTAAATCCTCAAGTATTAAATATACTGAAATAATTGCATTCAAATATTTATTATCTAAGCCCAGTTCAGTACTTTACCAAGATGTTAATGGGCAGTTCAGAGACATGACCACAATGTTATGGTTAAAATGACATTGAAACTGTATATTTTCAGCAGTGTATAAATGCTTGGAGTAGCACATAGTTCTTGTCTCTTATAGATATTAGTTTATCTCTAATCTTTTGATATAAAATAATCAATAAAAGTAAATAGTTAATTCAACAGGTGCAAAGAGTTAATAAAAGAGTTCTAAGTCATAAATTAAATTCTGTGATTGCAAAAGAATAAGTTAATCAAGTTAAAAAATAAAACTAAAGCAGACACAGCTCATAACTGATAAAATATTTTCACAGAATGGTCTGTAAAAGAAAAAGTTAAATATATTCAGTTTTAGTAGTAATACTTGATATCATTGTATTAACTATGTAAAATTGCATTTTGACTTGTGCATCAAAAGAACACTAAAGGTTTTGTTTCTTAATGTGTTTTGCATATAATGTGATCAAAAATACATATCAGTATAAAGTGTTTTGAGTATGTTTTAAAATAAAAAAGGGAATTGTAAGATCATGCTCAACAATATACTAAGGTTGAAAGTAACTTTGCTACAAATATGCAACATAAATAAGGAATATGATAAAGCTTGCTTAAATGCAGAAACGGAGTTTAGTAATATGTGATTAGCATCCCTACTAAATGACTGTGCTTAAAAAAATAAGGAACTTGCTTATGAGTGTATTACACACCCATCAAGAAAGCTGACTTCTTACGGACTTGGCAAGAATGTAAAAAAAAAACAAAAAAACAGGATATATCAGAAAAAAACCTAATCTGCTTTCTTTAAAGAATGGACAACAGGACATGTGTCTCCACAAGGCATTTCCTTGAAAAATATGCTTTTCTAAGAAAGTTTATCCACAAGGCGTTTACTTAAAAATATGCTTTTCTCCACTTATCAGCATTTCACAAGACCAGATGTGTCAGCATTTGTGTCATCATGGCAGTATCTTTCCAAAACCAAGAGGGAGTGCTTAACTAAAAATATATATAAAGTCTGTATTAAATCCAGTTATGTTAGGGGTATTAGTAGGGATACATTTGTCCCGAAGTAAATGTTATCTCTCTCACATCATCTGTACTATATGAGAAGTAAAGTAGAACAATAACTAAAAGCTGTAACAGAAGTATGTGTGGTTTATTATAAAAGTTATTTGTTACTGCTCTAAGTTGTGCTGCAAAGTATATTCTCTCATCAGTGTATATTCTGCAAGTTTCTGTATGCAACAGACTGTGAATGCAACTATAACCAGACTTTGATTTCAGCAGAATCCAGCCAGCAAGACTGAGTGTCTTAAGAAGACTTCAAATCCATCACAGTAAGCATCAGAGTAACAGCACAGTGCTTTAGCACCTTAAAATTAATTTTTCATATGCATGTGCTAGCCTTTCCTGTAGTATGTTATCATCATTGGGGGACTCAATGATTACACCCAGTATACATGTGATAGCCCCTCCTGTAGTATATCATCATTGGTGGGCTTAACGATTGCACTCAGTATGCATGTGTTAGCCCCTCCTGTTGTATGTTATCATTATTGGTGGACTCAACAATTGCACCCAGTATGCATGTGTTAACCCCACCTGTAGTATGTTATCAACATTGGTGGACTCAGTGATTGCACCCACTATGCATGTGTTAGCCCTCCTGTATGTTATCATCATTGGTGGGCTCAATGATTGCACTCAATAATCAAGAATCAGCAAACTTGGTAAGCCAAAGGTCATATACATTAACTTGGACTGTTGAGGAATAGATTCCAAACAGTAAAGGGCCCAACACAAATCCTTGGGGTATGCCAATGGTGACAGCACTACTGATAGAGGTTGATTCACCAACTTTCACAGTATGTGTTTTGTTTATGATCCAATTGACTAACCATCTAATGATGTAAGGGTTAATTCCAGCTGGGAGACTTTCTCAATGATACCTGAGTGGGAGATTGTGTCCAAACCCTAGGCCAGATCAAGACAGGCAGTGTGCACTATCATACTTTCATCCAGGCGTATTACACAGAATCAATGGACTGTGACAACATCACAGATCAACTATAGTATGACTTAGAACATACACCTACCTGACATGGTCGGATACAACTTCAACACACCTTCCACATGGACTGTGTCCCTGTAGAACGGTGTACATCAACACACATCCATCTGAGTTTGGGGGGGGGGGCAGCACCTGATGTAGGCATGTATAGACACATCCTAGCTCTCCTCATCTGTAAGGTAGACCAACATGTCATCATGGACCTTTTCTAAATGGACATTAGTAATATCCCAGCTGTGTGCAACAGACATCTGTAAGTTTTTATTGCTACAGCCATGTCTGTTACATCTGTTAGATGTCCTCAAAGAGGTCATCAAGGGCATGCATGATGGCACTATCATCCTGTGGAACTTGACCAGGCCAGGGCACTTGACACAAATCCACACTGAGGTATTTACTCAACATTGACAGATGTGGTCATAAGCACATATGTGGTTAGACCACTAGATCACATGCATGACATCTAAATATGTTGAAATGTGTGAGGTGATCTATACCTTGGGTCCAGTAATCAGGTCCATACATCAGGGCTATCTGCTAGGCCCTTTCCTGTCCATTATTTAAGTCACAGATGTCAAGAATGACATACACATCCTTTGTCCAAACAGCTTTCTGGAGGATTACAGATTGTGGGCAATCATTTATTCCAACTGTGATATTAGTTTAATACAGGCAGTATCAACACATACATGGCAACACATGAGGTAAAACAAAAACTTGGAGGGATTTATTACATCATGAAAACAAATGCACAACCCAAGGATAATGTAGACATCACGCCCTATAAGTAGACCAATTGGTATGTGACCTGTGTCCTGGGGTAGATGGTATGTAGAACGTCCACCAGCATGTGACCCCAGTGGTGACTACTCCCTTGTATCTAACACAGCTACTGACTATGTGCATGACAGCCACAATCAAAGGCCAGAATACTCCCATAGTTCACAGCTTTCATCACACCAATAATTTAGTACAATGCACCCTTCTTTATGTATCTCCCTACACATCTTCCACTGATGTGTAACTGAACTGTACTGCCTTTACCACAGTGAGTTGACATGCATCTTATTGGCCATATCTAGGTATTCCCTTTGTTGTGTAAACATTAACGTCTGATGATGCAGAATCCCCAGCAAGGTGTTATACCAGATGCATGAGTGATACCTGTTCTGGTGATGCACACATTACATACATAGCTGTTTGACAACATTGATGGCATGGGTTACATTCATGACACTGTGGATAGTGCTATATATAGCTATATCTATCTATCTATCTATATATATATATATATATATATATATATATATATATATATATATATATATATATATATATATATATATAGATATATATATATATATATATATATACATACATACACACACATACACACACACACACACACACTCACACACACACACACACACACACACACACACACACACACACACACACATATATATATATATATTTTTTTTTTTTTATTTATTTTTATTTTGTTAACTGGGATGGTCCGACTGAATGAGGTCCATTTACAGTGGAGGCCAGGGAGAAAAGCTCCACATAAATTCATAAACACAAATAGAACAATACTAATATTATACATAGTGTTAAAAAATATTGTTATACAAGTAGTATCTAGTGAGAAAAGTAAAACAGAAAAGGCAATTAAAATCAGCAACATCGACATATGAACAATCTGTTTGTTATAAAAAATAACAGACAGAGATTACAGCAAGTCCATATTTGCTGAGGGATACCATTTGTACCAAGCATGTTTACTGAATGCATATGCTATGAGAGAAAGAGAGGAAGTGTATAGGTAACAGGTTTTGGGATTATGTGACACATGGACAGAGCCAAGAACTTAAAATGTGGGCCTTCAGGGAGTTTTTGAATTGTGTGGTATTAGATGCAAAAGTGACGGATGGAGATAGATTATTCCAGGCTTTTGCTGTACAATGTGAAAACAGAGCTTTGCCTGCTGTATAGTTAGCTGATGAGATAGAGAGAAGTGCCTTGACAGAGCGGCGTGGTTGATTTGGTGTGTAGATAGTCAGCAATTGGCTAAGAGCAGTTTTCTTGGGTTGTTTATATGCCATACACAACAGTTAACTAGTCTGTAGTGATCATACTGTTCCATGCAGGTATAGCAGTGTCCCTCCTAACACCTCCAGCATATGTTACAATGTCAAGATAGTGTGCTTGATTACCTCATAGATTGCTGAAATGTCATAATAGTTGTACAAGTGTGTTCATGCAGAACCATCTACGGTCACTCAGAATCAAATATGTTGTGTCAGAGACATGAGATTACTGGTGGTATTATTCTCATATTGTCCATGATTGTGTGTGCTTCGTTTACTGGTGTCCATGAGCCCGTAACTCTGTCCCACTTGTTGGAGACCCCTGCTGACATTACAGTGATATCTAGGCAAATCGGTTTGCACAGCTTCACCAATTGTATACAACATCCCTGATAGATGTCCTCTCCACTGATCATGTCAGGATGCTTATATCATAAGGGTATCTTCTCTATGTTGTGTCACCTTGTCTGACAGGCACATAATATCCATTTTCATTATGAAGGCCATACTGTACTATGCCAATATGTAATTAGTATTCCTGCTACAACTGTCTTGCATTTACATTCCCTCATCTACTGTCCATTATGATGTTTCACATGTCCTCTTTCCCTGTGTTCATTCCTACAACTCATCTGCGTGTCCCTATTCAGTACACACACTTCCCGTGACTGTTTATTTTAAATGACAGTCATGTACCCTTACAGATCATTTACACAACTTTTGTAAAGAATGCGTGGAATGAGATTCCACAGCACCCTGCACTGTTTACACTATCCTGTACTGTGTTTGGATTATATACATTACTGTATGATAAACCCTGGTAATCACTGTGGCATTCCGCACAATTTCTGCTAATCTAGTTTGCTCTAAGGTAAACAGGTCTGCTATTCTTCTTGCTTTACTTAATTTCCTGGCCAGCAACAGTGTTACCAGCCACAAAACTGCACTTGTTTATGTTTAAATGCAGTGCTCAGCGTGAATGCAATGGCAGAATTAAGACAAACTGCCCTGTTTTCTGTAATTTCTGAACTGCTGGACATTTGACCTAACTTCTATACTCAGTCTTCTCCAAATTAAACTGAATTATATCTAGACAGTATCTGTCACAACGCTAAAACCTTCAAAGTTTCTTACAAGTCTTCAACCTTGGTTTCCAAGCATCTTAACATCTAAATAAAATCCTTTTGTTCCAAAATATTCCACACATTCTTTTCGATGCTGAAAGCTATTCTAGTCCTCAATTTTAGTAGGAGATTAAACACTTTCATTACCACCATTACAGAACTTCATCAGAAAACATATTAGGAGACATTACCTTTTAAACATTCCTTTAAAGATCATGTGATACAAGCCAACCTATCACAAAAAATATAAATGCCCATTACACGTTAAAGACAAAGTATTAAAAAAACAGTACCTAAAAACAAAAACTAATTGTTAGTATAAATATGCTCACATTAAAATCATGCAAAGCATGCAAATATTCAACTAATGTCTAACTACAAGTGTGTGTGTGTGTGTGTGTGTGTGTGTGTGTGTGTGTGTGTGTATATATATATATATATATATATATATATATATATATATATATATATATACACACACACACACACACACACACACACACTCACATATATATGCAGATTGTAGTATATCACAGTCTCACACATTTAAATAAAAATAAACTCAAAACAGAAGTTCTATCATTAAGCCCTTGGGGGTTGGTAGCATTAAGCAAGATTTGCCAGCATAATTCCTTGGCTTCTGACTGTACTTCCCAGTCCCCACCTTGAATGGACTTGTAAACTTTAATAAAAAATAAAAATTTGTTAAAATTATTGCATTCACATGCATGCCTATGCAAAGAATTTTTGTATCATCCGTCTCAATTGCATAAACATGTTGGTATATTCTCCCTTTCAAGGCCTTCTTTGTCTTACCAGCATAAAATTCTGAACATGAAAGACACCCTGCCAAATACACTACTCCCTTCCTATTGCAATCAAGTCTACCACTGAGTACAATAACCTTGGGGAAGCTAACCATAGAAAGATTTGGGGCATCTAGCACAAATCTACACATTTTGCAAGATCCACATCTTTTATCTCCTGTTAATACCAGCTTCATATTCATTGTTCTTACTCTTCTCAAAATAATCTTTGATATTCTTACCCTTTTTATAGTCAAAATGGGGCATTTTGCCTACAATACTCTTTAAACCTAAAACACCAAGTACACCTTCCCAGTTCTTCCTAATAATATTATTTGTTGAAAATTTTGTTATTATAAGTTAATACTGTTGACTTTTCAGTGCTCTTATTTTATCTGTATTAAGTCTAATATTATCAGAATTTTTATAATAGGCTAAATCTTATCCCAACTGCCAGCTAAAATTTCATCACTAACCCTACTAACTAAACTTAAATGGTATACCTTCTCTAAAAACATTATTTTGAGTACTTCAAATTCATAAGAAAATTGTTCATCACTAAATATGAATCTGAATAGCCTATCCACCTGTCCTTTAATAATACTCTTGGTTGAAACTTTGAAAAAACTTAAACTTTTTACAAGTAAAATGAATTTACAAATATTTTTTAATGATAAACCTTCAAGACATTTACAAATATTTTAATGATAAACCTTCAAGTAATAATAACAAATAAAAGCTCATTAGGAAAAGTGTGTTTAATCCCCCATTAGCTCCACCCCTTCTGCTTTTTGAAGTATTATGTGGATATGTGAAAATGATTTAAGGAAGGAATGTATGTACTAAGAGGTGTCATTCTTACTATAACTTGACTATGGAGGAGAAAAAAAATAATGGAAACCTTTGGAAGTGACAAATCACTGAAGATTATGAAACCCAATAAAGAGGGTGGGGTGCTTATTACTGGCAATTATGTGCATATTCAAAAATGCTAGCTTATTTAAACAACAGTAACTATTTCATTTATGCATCTAAAAATGAAGTAAACATTGCTTATAGCAGAAATGATGATCTTTTAGAGGGACTGAATACTGAATATGGGTTTTCAAGTGATTTATGGAATTATTTGATGGTGAAGAAGTCCTTGAAACCCAATACAATATTTTTGGACTAACAAATCCTCATAAATCTTTAGGTGATCCTCCTTTCAGGCCCATTATGGCAGGGGGAGGGTGGTAAAAAACTGAGCCCATGGGCAAAATGGGTGATTGTATGTTAAAAAAAAGAAGAAGAAGAAATGAGGCAGCTAGCTGTGACTATTCTGATGATTTAAATTCATGACAGCTGATGATGAGGATGCAGTCTTAGTTCTTCCCCATTATGTAGGAATGGAATGGTTTTAAGAATCACTTAGTTTTGATAGTATTTTAATAAATGATTATATCAAAATTGCTATACAATGTATGGAGATGGTTCTTTGCACTAATTTTGTTTATTTTGATGGGGGGTACTATGAGCAGATTAGAGGAATGGCAGTTGGAGCACCTGGGGCACCAATATTTTTCAAAATATTATACTTTGGTTTTGGAAGAAGCCTTGTATTATGAACAGCTGGACATTTGACCTGACGTCTGTATGCAGTCTTCTCCAATGTAAATTCACTTCTATCTAGACAGTATCTGTCATAATATTAAAACCTTGTAAATATCTTAGAAGTTGTACACCCCTCTTTAACCTTGGTTCCCAAGCCTCTTACCATGTAAACAAGATCTGTTTGTTCCAAACTGTTCCACACACTCGGTTAGCACATTTCCTACTTATATGTGTGTGTGTGTGTGTGTGTGTGTGTGTGTGTGTGTGTGTGTGTGTGTGTGTGTGTGTATGTATGTATAATTTTATTAGCATCTCTCAGCTAAACAGATTATTTTGTGCCATTGCTCACTCACCACCTCTGTATTTGTAATGCAAAATTTATGATACCCATATATAATATGTGTGTGTCCATTCTTCTGTTTGTGTATGTGTGTGTGTGTGTGTGTGTGTGTGTGTGTGTGTGTGTGTGTGTGTGTGTGTGTGTGTGTGCGTGTGTGCACTTGTGTGTGTGTGTGTGTGTGTGTGTGTGTGTGTGTGTGTGTGTGTGTGTGTGTGTGTGTGTGTGCGTGCGTGTGTCTAGAGGTAAACTGAAATTCCATCCCGGATTGTTTGTCTTCCTTGCATTCATTCTGACACAGTATGGGATTTGACTACCTTATATCCCTTATGAGGCTGAGTAAATGAATATTTCTGGTGAAGCTTAAATAAAAGTCATCCCTTTGACCACTAGGGAAAAATATTTCTTATTGTTATATTGCAGCGTGACAATACAAGTAACCAAGCCTGCCTGAAGAATGGAGTACTACTGTAACCTAAGCAGGTTGATTAATGAACCTGGCCTCACAGGACTCTGCTGGGACATCAGGGTGAAGTGGCATTTTTGCCTGCTCTCACATATAAGGGGAACAGGATTTACAGCCAATGAGCTGACAAGTCTTGATAGCCTAGTGGTATTTGCTTATATAATGCTCAATGTTAAATTAGTTGGCACAAGGGTAGGACATTCTGAACAAACCCTTGGCAGCTGTCAGGATGGTGCTTTACTGGGATACCTAAATGTCCTCCCTGTGCACTTCCAGAGTCACTTATACTAAACAGTTCCCCATGTCTGTGGTAGCAGTCTGAACATGTAATCAAAAAGGTGTCACATAAAGTTGGGAATGGAAAACAAAAAACAGAGCCAATGTATAAAACAGGATTATAGTAAAACACATTCTTGTGGTATGTGCAGTGGATCCCTGCTTACATTTATTGCATAATAGCTATTATGTATTACTGCTGCCCATGGATAACAGGCATTGTAAGCTGCCATGCATTTTAAATTCACATGCTTTCCATTAAGGTTAATTTTGGAATGTTATATGTAATTAGAAACCCCCCCTAGCTCCAACAACACACACTCTTTAATCCAATCCCTTACTGTGGACAACTGTTATATACATACATATACCAATCTCTTTTCCTAAGTATATATATGTCCTTGTTATTGCCTAATCCATCCACCCTCGAGTTTAATACAATGTTTCCTTATTCTTGTGAGCTTGTTCTTTTGAATGTTAGTATGGGTCAGGCTCTTATGATTCATTCAGGATACCTTAAACATTCAATCATGTGTCCTTATCTCCATCCCTTCCTGAAGAACTATGCATGTTAAAAATCATTCATTTTTATTTATATACTTTCTGTTGCAAATCATGTACCACTTTCGTCAATCATGTCTAAACCTTTCTGATGATATGATGGTAAAAACTGCACATTTTATTGAAAATGGGATATGACTGGCAATTTACAGATGTACAAACTTTCCTTTTTAACCTGTACATTACGCCTTCTCAAAACATTTTCAACTTTAAGATATTAACAGTACTTAGCAATTTTAAATGTACTTGTGTTCACTGAATATATGATACAGGCATTTGTTGTTTAAGTCTCTTTCCACACTGTATGTACCCCCCCACACACACACACACACACACACACACACACACACACACACACACACACACACACACACACACACACACTAACCCTAACCCTTCCCCTAACCTTATCTGTGTAGTTTACCTTAAAAAAAAGCTTTCTGGAACACTATGACTGCATAATACAGCCCAGGCAATCACCATGCACACAAACATGCGTGCGTACTATGGCCGGTATTCAAAGTCTATGGCTTTGCATTTTCATACCAGTAATCTACGAAGAGGGGCACTATGTAGTTATGCCAAATCATGGTCTTTCAGGATGAATACCAAAATGTGGAGGCATTTTGTTAATATGCCTCCCTATTGCAAAAGCCTAATATGCTTAAGGCTTAAGCGATGGGAGCCATCTAATACACAGATAAGGGGCATTGCACATTTGAATCTCTATAAGATTCATAGAGGTCATTTGGATAGTAAATGTGTAATACCAGTAAGCATTTATGGACAAACTACCCAAAGGGTCATTGACGAAAATGTTTCATTCTAGATTCAGTGAAGTTCTTGTGCATGCATGGACAAATTACTGAAGGGGTCATTGGGGGAGAGGTTTCATTTTGGTGCTTGTGCATACTTGGACATAGTACTGAGGGGGATCAGTTGGAGAAATGTTTCATTTCGGTGTTTGTGCATTCTTGGTGAAACTACTGAAGTGGTTTCTGGGAGATATGTTTCATTTCTATGTCACTGCAGTCCTTGTGCATACATGGTCAGACTGCTGAAGTGATCACTGAGTAAAATGATTTATTTTGTGTCATACTCAGATAAACTACTGAAGGGGTTGCTGGGAGAAATATTTTTTTTTTTGTGTGTGTACCAGGGAAGTGCTCATGCATATTTGGGCAGACTACTGAAAGGATGGCTGGAGGCACTTCATGGATTGTAGCTCAGATATCAAAGTTAAATAATTGCTTTCAGCTATGAATGTGCATACCACACAGATATTGAACTATAAACTACAAGAAAGCTTCATTAGCATGCACCACTTTACAAAATTTCTTATTTGCATCTCATTATACTTAAGGCATTTTGCATTAACGCAAATCGCCTCTATATGAATTTTACCTTTGCTATGCTTTTTTGTAAACATCAAGGATACCCCTATTGCATTTGTGCAAATGTCTATAAATACTGGCCTATATCTATCTCTTTACCTAACCCTTACCTCAATTCTAAAGCACTCACACTCAATCACATTCTAAATCTATCCCCTTGGCTAACGCTTATGCTAACCCTAAAAGACTCACATTTGTACATAAACATCCAGCCTTGCTATTTACCTTTGTCGGACAACCCGGAAGTTGTCCAATAAAGTTTTCTCATAAATAGCCCTCACTCAAAACAAACTACAGTTCACTTACATCACACAATTTACATAACTACCTAACATATGTATATACACGTACTTATATAATAACATATGTATATACACACACACACACACACACACACACACACACACACACACACACACATACATATACATGCATATACATACCCACAGACCTATTTATAAACACACAAATACATACACAAACATATATGCACACGTGCGCACACACACAAACACACATATATGCACATGCACACACACACACACACACACACACACACACACACACACACACACACATGTACACATATGCAGATGCACGCACACACACACACACACACACACACACACACACACACACACACACACACACGTGGGATATAACATGATATGCCTACTATCACTACGACAAGGAGGTAAAATGTCCATTGTCGGACCAACCTGAACAAGGGAGAAATCTCGTTAAACAAATAAATCATTGTTGGTGCAAAGTGTGCAGCAGCCATGATTTCCTATAGAAGACAGCAAGTGACATTGTGATCATCTGCTTCTTTTTCTTCGAGCTTCTGATGCAGAATGCATTTCTACTCAACCACTTGCAGAGGAGCCCACAAACATGCTGATCATATCATTTCTAGACTTAATTCCCAAATAGCGGACATCTTAATTTGATCAGTTTATACTGCATCCCTCTATAGCTCATACCAAATGTTCATAGGGTCATAGTATGTTTAACTCACACCAAATATATCGTATGTTCATAGGTTCATAGTATATTTCTCGCATAACAAATGTATTGTATGTTCATAGGTTCGTAGTATATTTCTCTCATGCCAAATGTATCTTATGTTCATAGGTTCATAGTATGTTTCACTCATACTGAGTATACTGTATGTTCCTAGGTTCATAGTATGTTTAACATACCGAATGTATTGTATGTTCTTAGGTTCATAGCATATTAAATGTATTGTATGTTCATAGATTCATAGTATACTTAACTCATACCAAATATACCGTATGTTCATAGGTTCCTAGTATGTTTCAGTCATACCAAATGTATCGTGGGTTCATAAGTTCACAGTATGTTTAATTCATACCAAATGTATTGTAGGTTTTGACATTATCCAGCTACATTCTTGTATGAACAAGTGACTAGTGACTTCACTGAGTAAATGAAGTAATATCAATCTCTATAAAGCTCTATCAGTAGTGAATTATGAGATAAGAATGTTTTAAGCTGAATTTTACAGAATGTGATGACATCAGTGTATGTTTCTGGCTATAACATAGCATGAGTGTATTTTGAATATTTTTTTCTGCCTGTGACATGTACCTGAGCCTTTGTTCCAGCTATGAATGAGATCATATACTTTCTTCATTAAATTAATTTAATATGCAGAGTGTTTTATGCATGTATGTTTTTATATTCCAAAAACAGCTATTTGCAAGGTCATATTATTGCATGCTTCCCTGTCAGAGGGCAAGAAGAGGTGACAAAGACTTTGCATTTTCCATGTCCAGCAACATCCAGCATTTGTCCAGTTATAATAGAAACATAAAGTTGCACTTCTCCCAGTGCAGAACAGCTGTTTCCTATCATTCATATAATCACACTCATTTTTTTTTCTTTATATGCCAAATAATACTTCTCTTAAGTCAGTACTATCGTACTGGCATTTATTTATATGAAAGATAGTTCTATTACCAACATGGTTTCTTTAGTAAAGATATTTTAATTTAAAATGTTTATTACACTGTCATTTTGGTAATGATACTAATGTGTATAAAAGGGGTAACATTATCAAATGGAACTAATACATCTGTATTGCTTTTTCTATGACTGACTTTTTTATAAACATATACATACACGCACACTCACAACCACACACATGCACGCACATATATCTATCTATGCTATACGTTCTGTATTATATAGTCTAGAAACCTTTATATGTATCTTCCAAATATAAATATATATATATATATATATATATATATATATATATATATATATATAAGAGAGAGAGATGGATAGGTATGTGTATATATATCTTTCAGTCTCTTTCTCTCTCTCCCTTTATAAGTGTGTAAGTGTGTGTGACTTTGTGTGTGTGTGTGTGTGTGTGTGTGTGTGTGTGTGTGTGTGTGTGTGTGTGTGTGTGTGTGTGTGTGTGTGTGTGTGTGTGTGTGTGTGTGTGTGTGTTTTGACAGGAATAGTGGCTTTAGTGTTCCCTGATTGCTGCAAGTAGTATATAACTGCAGTTTTGACAATGACAGGAAGATTCACACCTGTACTGAATGGAAGATTGTTCACATGTTCTTCTTATAAAAAGGGGGTCAGAATAAATGCCAAACCAAAACAGACAGACAAACATATAGAAACTGGCCTGCCTGACTGAGAAAAGAAGTCCTGCATGTGGCCATTGTCTGAGAGAGAGAGACTAAATTTATTTTTTATTTTATTTTATTTTACATTTGTTAACCGAGAGTGTCTGACTGAGCTGAAAAGGCCCTTTTTCAGCAGAGGCAGGCCCGGGGAGAAAAGCTCCACATAGAAAAATTACAGACACATTTAGTTATTTAGACATGATCAGTATACACACAAATTGCAAGAGACATGTTTTTACAGTGGTATGCAGCACATCAACAGTTACAGTGGAAAGAACAAACAAAAAAATATTAATTTAAAAATAAAGGCAATTAATAGATTTGTGGTGTACAGCTGAAATTTGGAACATAGGTAGAACACATACACAGTACACAGGTACAGTACATACATTGTAGATTAGCCAGTGTTTGTGAGTAAGATTGAAAACTATTATCAAGTGCTCTAGATTTAGTATGTGTACCTTATCTGCTTTCTCTAGCCTGGGGAGCAATCATGGCACTGCCAACTTTGCTTGAGATGTTGCCTGATGAAGTCTTTAAAGGAGGCCTTGGATGATGTGTTTTGAATGCTAGTGGGGACAGAGTTCCATTTTTTAGCCACTGAACTACTATATAATGCATCTCCAAAGCTATTGTAGCTGTTGATGACTTCTAGTAGTAATTTGCTTGATGATCTAAGAGACCTTTTGGCTGAGTGATGTTGTACTAGGTTTTTGAGGGCAGGACACTTATTGGGGAGGTAATAGATAGATTGACAGAGGCAGAGCTGATTGTAAGTTAGGAGCTTGGGTAGTTTAAGCCAGTGGAGCTGTCTCAAAGCAGTACAGTGATGAGTTATATATGAGCAATTTGCAGCAAAGCGGGCAATTCTGTTATAGCAGACTTCCATTTTGCTTAGTTCAGTTTTGTTGAGATTAGTCAGAATGGGAGATGCATAGAGTAGGGTGGATAGAAGTTGGGAGCGAGCAATGGCTGATCTTGTGTTATTGGTAAGAAATGGTTTGATATACTAGAGTGATCCCAGTTTGGCATGTACTTTTTTAATAGTTAAGTTGAGATGACTATCAAATTTTAGGTGGGAGTCTATGGTTATTCCCAATAGCTTAGCCTGTGCCACTGGAGCAATTGGAGTAGCATTTGTGGAGTAGATAGTGAACTGACTGTTATCAGTGTTTTTGTTAGAACTAGTTATAATCATAAGCTGAGTTTTCTTTGGATTGAGGATAAGTTGGGCTTTGTAAGGTAGTTTTCAATGTCGGAGAATGCTAGATGAGTTATTTGCAGGAGGGTGGGAATGTTTTGTGCAACACAGATTAAGGTAGTGTCATCTGCATACTGAATGATAGATGCATGCTGTGTGGAGGTATGGAGGTCATTTGTGAAGATTGTGAATAGCAGTGGTCCTAAGAAAGAACCCTGTGGGACTCCTATAGTTATGGGCAGCTGAGAAGAGAGACAATTTTCCCATTTCACAGCTTGGTACCTGGCAGTTAAGTAGCTTTGGAACCAGGTAAGAGTGGAATTTGATAGATGATATTGGTTTAGTTTGTTTAGCAGGATTTGATGTGAGACTGTGTCAAATGCTTTGGACATATCCAAAAAAAAGAGTTGACACCTGTAGGCCTTCATTTTTGAGACGGTTTACTGTGTCTGTGAAGCAGAGGAGGGCTGTAGTGGTCTAAAACCATGCTGAGTGGGTGACAGGATGTTGCTGTCTAGGAGATATTTTAGCATTTGGGTATGGATGCATTTTTCTAGGATTTTGGCCAGGGGGAGAGTAAAGCAATGGGTGTGTAGTTATTAAGTTCAGTGGCAGTCCCGCCTTTATGTATGGGTGTAACATAGGATATTTTCCAGAGTTTGGGCACATAGCTTTCAACAACTGATCTGTTTATGAGAGTGGAGTTTCAAGAAATAGCTGGGGAGTAGGTCGGCTGCTGTTGATGAGGTTTTTAGTTTGGAGAGCATGCTTTCGATTGAAGTGGTGGAAACTGTTTTGAGGGTAAAGCTTGTATTAGTGTTATTTGTGTTGGGGGGGTAGTGAGGAAGGAACTGTCCTGTGATACTAAGGATAGAATTGAGTTCACAAAGTGGGAGTTGAATTGTGTTTCGATGGGAACTTTAGTGTCAGCGGTGGTTGGTTTGGGGGTAGCCTTTTGGGTGGATTTTAGTAGCTGGTTTACATTTTTCCAGAATTTCTGAGGGTTGTGTTGCTATTTAGTTTGTAATGTCTTGTAGTTTGTGTTTTTGTCCAGCCTAATGCATTTTTTTGCACGGTTGTGCAGTTCTTGTTACTTAGGCTTTGTGTCTCTTTGTTTATTTGATAGTAAAGCCAGGCAGTGTCTCTGGACTTGAGGATTTGTTTGGTTTCTTTACTGAGCCAGGGGTTTGTAGAGGTTCTAACCTTGATTTTGTGCAATGGACCGACAGTGTCTAGGTGTTGTAGAAATGTTTTGTTGAACTATCCTACAGTCTGGTCAAGTGGGAGGGTTTTTAGGGGAGTCCAGTCACAGTTACAGAGTAAAGTATTGAGGACCTCAGGAGAGAATTTTTTTGTGTTTCTAGTGGATATATAGTTAGTGGTTTTGCATATGCTTGTTCTACTATGTATAAAGTATATTATGTTGTGGTCACTTAAGGTGTCTGGGAGACTGCCTGCATGGGGGTACAATGTGGGGTTGTTAGTAAGGACCCAGTCAAGGATGGATTCCCTTTTAGATTTTTTATCACATCTAGTTGGAATTTGGACTAGCTGCTGGTAGCCATGGAGATGTATTAGATTACTTGGTGGTTCTGATATGCGGGGTGAACCAATCTAGGTTGAAATCCCCCAGAATAAGGGTTTCTTGTGAGTATGTGGAAGAACACCAGGATAAGAAGTCTTCAAGGCTAGCAGGTGTATTACCAGGTGGAATATAGATCACAATTGTGGTGATGACCTTTTTAGGGTGAAGTTGATGTCGTGAGATAAGTATGTCCCAATTATTGGGGGAGGGGTAGGAGTTTGGTAATTGACATACAGTTAAGTTGGACTTCTACAGTAAGGCAGTTCCACCCCCTTTACGAAGTGGTCTGTCTTGTCTAATGATATTGTAGCTGGTAGGAAGAACTCCTGAGTTATCTATGTTTTTATTTAGCCAGGTTTCTGTTAAAGCAGCTATGTCTGGGGAGTAGTGTGTTATTGTAGCCTGGAGTTCAG
Source organism: Protopterus annectens (assembly GCF_019279795.1). Classification (NCBI taxonomy): domain Eukaryota; kingdom Metazoa; phylum Chordata; order Ceratodontiformes; family Protopteridae; genus Protopterus; species Protopterus annectens. The sequence goes on along the minus strand of NC_056746.1, from coordinate 1,354,730,814 downwards.
GTATTTTATTTTTGATACTTCTAATATTAATATTTAGCATTAAAAGATGGTTGGTTTTGCTGCTGTTGTTGTTTTGCCCAGGGATGAAGATAGTGGGGGTGTTATGTTCTGACATTTGTGTTGGAGAAGTTTGTGTTGGACAGGATGGATTTGGGCCTGGGTTGGGGTAGATATCCCCACGTATGGTGAGCCTGGTGTTAAAATGGTGATACAGATGTTGGAGTTTGGTGAGGAGTGTGAGAAAGTATTGTGTTTTTTTGAGTAGGAATGAGAGCATATGTGTTTAGTTCTGAATTGGTCTGTTATGTAGTTCTTGAACAATTGTGGGCAGATATTATTATAATGTGCAGTGTCTGTATATGAAGAGTGCATAATGTAGTGTTGTGCTACTAAGTTTAGGGATATTGCTAGAGTGATAACTTATGGTGTTATAAAGAATTATGAGAAGACAGACTAGACTTAGTTGTGTGATAGTCATGGTTATTAAGTTTAAGTTGGTACTAGGTGGGGGTCTGAATAGGAATTATAGGGTTTCACTATATGTGGATGGGTAAGTAGTGTGGGTGATGTAAAAAATGCCTAATGGGAATGAGAGTGATTGGGAGTATTTTGTGTGGAGCAAGTTGGTGTGGTATAATGTGATATGACTTGAGGAGCTGTGATTGGTGGAGATGATGTGAGGGTGAGCTGTGGGTGTGGCTGTGATTACTATAAATGTAGAGGTAGTGGGGGCAGGAGGGAATAGGGGGCAGGGCAGGGGAGTGGAGAGAGCCCAAGAGTTAGCGAGGGTGAACAGAGTGGGGCAGAGCCCACCAAGACAAGAGTAAAAAGTAAGCATTACTTTACAATTCTGAACACAAATTCCTGAGGTCTAATGGCTTACCAGCAAACAGAATGCAGTTGCTAAAGAGCAGTTGTGTCCTGGTGGGAGACTAGAAATTTAAAGATGGTGCCATGCTCAGCAGAATTCTAATATAGACTTAGTATTGAGGGAGGGAGATAGCACAAGGGGTGTAAACCAGGTGGAATGCAAAGAAATCAGAGAGGCAATCAGTGGAAAACTATCAGTGAAGGCCTCAGAGGGGGTAAGTAAGAATTCAAACTACCTGTAAAGTGAAGGAGAAAAGAGACAGCAAACATTATTAAGGTTGGGAGTGTGTCTTCACATTGACTTGTGATTAGTAACCAGTTTGTGCATATATTAGAGTAGGGAGATACATTAGCAATGAAGGGGAATGTATAGAGATGCAAATAAACAGGTGGGCCTCCAAGTGATACAAACTAAGGCAGAAAGCACTGAGAGGGCTGCTTGATGGTTAATTTAGTCACAGGGACCTGAATTAAATGTATACTGTCTATTGGACAGTTAGGATTACTGTACTAGCTGGGGGGGGGGCACAAGGCTACAACTGTCAGTTTTATTAGTGCACTGAGAACTACTAAGAAATACTGCTAATGTAATAGCTTCACTCTCATAAAACATACAAGTAGAATGCCTGGGTGGACTGATCCTGCTTTTGAGGCTCAAAATGTATATCCTTGTTTAGTTTGCAGTACTGATTCCTTCTTATACTGTATGGGTGGAGTGGTAGCCGCAGACTGCAGATTTGCTTGAGTGTGCTCCTGCTCTTGAGGCTCAAAATATATATCCTTGTTTAGTTTTGCAGTACTTATTCCTTCTTATACTGTATGGGTGGAGTGGTAGCCATACACTGCAGATTTGCTTGAGTGTGCTCCTGCTCTTGAGGCTCAAAATGTATATCCTTGTTTAGTTTGCAGTACTGATTCCTTCTTATACTGTATGGGTGGAGTGGTAGCCGCAGACTGCAGATTTGCTTGAGTGTGCTCCTGCTCTTGAGGCTCAAAATGTATATCCTTGTTTAGTTTTGCAGTACTGATTTTTTCTTATACTATATGGGTGGAGTGGTGGCCACAGACTGCAGATCTGCTTGAGTGTGCTCCTGCTCTTGAGGCTCAAAATGTATATCCTTGTTTAGTTTTGCAGTACTGATTTCTTCTTATATTATATGGGTGGAGTGGTGGCCACAGACTGCAGATTTGCTTGAGTGTGCTCCTGCTCTTGAGGCTCAAAATGTATATCCTTGTTTAGTTTTGCAGTACTGATTCCTTCTTATACTGTATGGGTGGAGTGGTAGCCGCAGACTGCAGATTTGCTTGAGTGTGCTCAGCAAGCAGAATGTAATTGCTGAAGAGCACTTGTGTCCTGGTGGGAGACTAGAAATTTAAAAAAGACCAAAGACATTGGTCTCTGAAGTGAGAGAGGGGAGTTAAACCTGAAGGGGTCTGCATGAATGCTTAGAGGTAGAGATGTTTGCCTTTTGTGCAGAGGACATGAATTGTGCTTTAATTAAGTTGAACTTTGATTCATTTACCTGAACTGAATTGTAAGTACCCTGTACAATGGGGTTAAAATGGTACGGTGGCACCATAAATTACATTCCTACACAAATTTCCCACAAATGAATGTCACAAAAGCCACACTGAGTCTCTGGACTAGCTGCTCATATTACTCTAGTAGATATTTGGCAGGTAAAGGTAGGTGTGACAATACCAAACTCCAGTACATTTTGATTGCTGCATCTCTCCCTAAAAGTGCTGACCCACTTTAATTTCATTTCCCTAACTCTAGAAGAAATAATGTAAGTGCATGCTTCATCAGGAACTGATATTTTTCCTTTTAGCATACTGTGAGTCTAACAGAGGTGCAATTCAAAGTTTATTGTTGTGTGAATTTGTAAGTGATTTCTTAGCAAACTGAGAGTTGTATAATTTGCTATACCCAGTGGTAGAGACAGAAGCACAAGGTAGACTTTAGGTGGTAAGTAAGTTCAATTACTTATTAACCCAGGTTTAAAAAGAGGTCTGTAATATGTGGAATAGAGACAGAATGACAAGGACTGTTAAGTGTTTTGGCACTGCGATATGAAATGATATGATTATGGCGGTGGAGAGGGCTGTGTGCTGTTATTGAGCTACGTCCGGTTGTGCAGGGTTTGATTCTTTCATCCGTCAGTTACTTTCTGCGTAACATAATTTATTATTTATTTATTTATTTATAGTTGTTTACCAGGGTAATGCACTGATCAGTATTGACCAATGTTAGGTTCAGCATGAGTGAATAACAAAGCAAATGCTTTAGGATAACCGAGAATGCGAGCTAGTCTCCTCGATAATTTCGTATACTGTATGTCTAAAAACTAGCAAATCCAAAACAAACAAGCACTGAACAAAGAGGGTCCCAATGGTATAAAATCAGAAACCTTTAATAAAAGCACACAGTATTGAGTGTTTTCATCCCAACCAATCCAGGGACATCATCAGAATACAAAGCCAAGTTCATAAATGGTCTTGATGGTTTTGGGTCCAACTTTTTCTTTCAGGATACTTTTTCTAACTCTTATCTTTATTACATGAGTAATTTACATGAGTAGTTACTCTATAGCACAAAAAAAAGGTCTAATTAAGGGACAAGTAATATGAGTGGCAAAGATGACTTTACACCCAGACGACGTTTTTGTTGAATTGATGAGGTTAGCTGATATATTTTATGTTAGGGTTTACCCCCAAAAATTTGTGAACGGTATTATTGGTGAAGTATACAATGGTTGGAATAACAAATACAAGTCCCTTTTGGGTATAGGCTTGGACGTGTCTAGGAGGCTTGGTGGGACATCTAAAAATGAGAAAGCATGTGTTACATAACACAATCAGTATTCTAAAGTGATAAAAGATGTCAGAAAGATTTGGTCTATTTTTAAAGTAAAGTCTGATATTTTCAACTTGGTAGGAAGTGAACTGTTGGGTGGCCATGGTGGTGCAGTGGTTAGCATTGTCACCTCACAGTAAGATGTTCTCTGGTTTGATCCTCGGCTGGGATGCCTTCTGTGCGGAGTCTGCATGTCCTCCCTGTGGTCGCGTGGGTTTCCTCCAGGTGCTCCGGTTTCCTCCCACATCCCAAAGACACTTACAAATTCACACAACAATAAACTTTTTAGAGTGGATTGAACACTCTAAATTGGCCCTAGGCATGAGTGTGTGCATGTGTGTGTGCCTTCTGTGGAAGGTTGGGCGCCAAGCTGGCAACTCGACACTGTAAAACTCCACTGCCAATCATAAGCAGGTATTTATTACAAAAACTGGGGCTAATGTAAAGAGACTATTTGAAAATAAACCTTATTATTCTAAGGTGAATCAAGGGACGGTACCATGTGGGAGTTGACGATTATGTTCTTTTATAACTAAAGAAACTGGAATTGTTCTGGAAAACACTATGAGAACTAAAACAGTTTTTGAGGGTAATTGTAATACCAGTAAGATCGTGTACCTGGCTAAATGTGAGAGCTGTACAAGTTTTTGTATAAGTAAAATGGAGCTTACATTAAAAACAAGAATTAACGAACATATGAATTATATGAAAAATAGGAAGGAAAATAATGCCGTTTAAACATTCTACTGGTTGTAACAACTTTACTAAATTTACTTCTGCGATTATTGACCAGATACGCTTCGACCCCCAGGGTGGGGATTGGAAGAATACATTAAATAACAAAGAACTATTTTGGCAACTTAGGGTCGGTGCTGTTTCCTCCTGGGCTAAATGGTTCGATATCTGTTTTGCCTGTTTTAAAAAATAGGGCTAATAAATTATAGGTAAATTCACCTAGTAGGACTGACGGTTTTTGATGTTTCAAGAATATTTTTAACATTAAAATGGCTGTTCCACATTAATTTAATTTATTAGACTGGCGCAGGGTCGATGCACATGCATATAATTGATATTTCTTTTCTTTTTTACTTATATGAGTATGTTAATTTGTTAACTGGTGTAATTTACATTGATTAGGTAATGTATTTAAGGAACTGTTTATGAACTTGGCTTTGTATTCTGATGAAGTCCCTGGATTCCTCGGGATGAAGGTGCTCAGTATTGTGTGTTTTTATTAAACATTTCTGCTTTTATACCATTGGGACCCTCTTTGCTCAGTGCTTGTTTGTTTTGGATTTACTAGTTCGTTCACACATTGCATCTGCTTTATGTCTAAAAACTACTTATGAACTTATGAAATAAGTAGAAAGCTGCTTATCAAACAGTGCACAGTATGTGTGCTAAGCTTTTGGAAGAAATCTGTTGGAAAATATTATTTTTGTGTGAAGCATGTAGTCAAGAAAACGTTAAGCAGACAAGTAGCATGTATGTCATAATTATACTAAATTTCCAAACTGCAAAAAAGTAGTTTGCTGCATTTAACTGAACCTTAAAACATTATAGTATCAAATTATCTGTGACTCTGGGAAAAGCTGTGAAAATTTCCTTTGTAAAAGCAATGTGTGGACAAGTACCATGCATAAAATGTGAAGCAGGAAGAGGTACACAGTACTAGAGGAAATGACACAGCAAAACCAAGTCTATGTTCAATAGAGTATTGAGAATTATTACGCTGACTTTTCATAAAAAATAAATCAGTCATTTGTAGTCTGTGTT
>NC_056746.1:1354640311-1354720311 GCF_019279795.1 Protopterus annectens | reverse complement strand
CTTTGTTATTAATTACTACAGCGTATCCTCTAGTTGATAAAATGTCGTGCCTGACCATTATGCAAAACTAAAACGTTTTCACTGCTGTAATTTATTATACATATCTGTTATTAAGAGTTTCCAGGTTATCAGTTTTTGGATTATCTTTGTTTAGGATCTTGCCACGTATCCTTTAAAATAATTATTTTTTAATCCATACAACTAAATACTTAACCTTATCATGTCTCCGTAGATGTGGGTATTGCTGAAACAACTCATGTGTGGGTACATAGTGTACTGCTATTGCCTTTGTTTTATATTCATTAATTGTATTTCCCCAAAAGATTTGAAACTCTCTCAAAATGGTCCACAACACTGAAATGTCCTTTTGTGGAGTTTATGCAGTACAAAATGATATATGTAAATAAAGCTAACATTTATTGATTATTGAACTGTTTATATACTTGAATCTGTGAGTTTTATGTTTTAACTAATGCCTCTAAAGATAAAGCAAACAGAGGGAAAAGAAACTCCTCCTTGGCTCCTCTGTTCAAACACAGCTTCTCAGACAAGAACATTTGTTCTTTAATTCTTGCCTCTGATCCTTTATATATCTTCTAATTAACCCATTTATTGTATCAGAGAATGCAAATGCTTGTATTGCTCTACCCCTAAAATCCTAAATGCTTTTACTGCATCAAAACCCACCATCAGTAGTAGTGTTTTCTTACATTTTGCTTCTCCCGGATCATTGTTTTATTAATGTTGTCAAATGACTGCCTACCCTCCAAAAACTTTTTGATCCAAATCTATCAGTTTTGGAGGTACCTAAGCCATTTTCGTAAATAGTATACATGTAAGCACTTTATACTCACCATTAAAAATTTAAATGGGCCTATATAAATCCAGGTATGATGGGTCTCTACCTTCTTTGCATAATACATCTATCACTAATTTCTTCCAAGATGCAGGTTCTTCCCCTACTTAAGAAATACTGTTAGCAAAAAGCTTTCAGATCTTTGTTACTTTTATACCTCTTATCCACCAAACGTCCACTATCTGTTCCTAGACAGTTTGATGTTGATTATACATCACCATTTTTATATTATCTTAGTTATTGTTTAGAGTCATTTATTTATTCATTTATTTATTTTATTTTACATTTGTTTAGCAGGAAAGTCCGACTGGGCAAGTGCCCTTTTTCACTGGAGGTCTGGGGAGAAAAGCTCCAGAATTACATTAATACTGTTATAACATTTACATGTAAAATACAGATATAATACAATACAAAAAGATAAAAAATCATCAGTGTTTGCAACAAAAATTAATACTGTAAATGAACGAAAGTAAAAATGCATTATAAAATCTTTCTAGATCTAGCACATACTGTCATCAATATAATACAGATGAAGTTGTAGGAAGGTGAAAGAGTGTTAAGAGAGGAAAAAAAAGGTAGGAGGTGGTAGGTAAGGGTTACAGACAGGAGGATAGGAAAAAAAGGCTAAGATATGATTCCAGCTATGAGAGTTGAACAGATAACTAGGTTGGCATAGGACATTGGTACAGCCAATTCTTGGACAGATGTTCCTTCAGTTTGGATTTGAAGGAAGAGTAGTGGGGAATAAGTCTGATAGTTTCAGGAATGGAATTCCAGGATTTGACTTCACAGTGTGAATAGAGGCTAACTCCAGATGATTTGTGAGGTTTATAAATGGATGGTAGATGCCTATTGGTGGAGCATAAGTCACAGGATGGAGCGCAATATTGCAGCAAGGTTGAGATAGCTTGTGAAAAAGAGGTGTTATACAGTATTTTGTGTGTTAATGTGAGCTGATGAAAAGTCAGCAGATGGGAGAGTTCAAGCCAGTTTAAGGCTTTGATAGAGGAATAGCGGTGAGTACTGGGGTGCTGCTGACCAGTAACAAACCTAGCTATTTTACTATAGCATTGACTGAGTTTTGCTATTAGGGAACAGTGAAGATTAGTTAAGCTTGGGGAGGCATAAAGAAGTGATGATAAGATATAGGAGGTGGCAAGAGTTTCTTTGGTGGGATTTTTGAGGACATTTTTTACCCTATGCAACATGCTCAGCTTTTGATTAGTCTTTTTTATGCAGTTATTGATATGCAGACAAACTTGAGATTGATGTCAGTTGCAACACCAAGCAGCTTGGCGTGAGAGACAACACTGATTTTAATGTTATTAAGAGAGGTAATTTCAAAGGTATTGTTATGAAGGGGAGATTGCCTAGGCAGGAATAGCATGAGCTATGTTTTTTAGGGGTTGAGTAGCATTTGGTTCATGTTAAGCCATGACTCAATGGAATTAAATGCTTCCTGAGTTATACTTTGAAGATGAGTAAGATTGTTTGAGGAGCAGATTAAAGTAGAATCATCAGCATACTGGATCAGGGTAGCTTGTTTTACAGTGGTATGAAGGTGATTGAAAAAGATGTTATAAAGGAGTGGACCTATAATGGAGCCTTGAGGAATCCCAGTGCATACTGGTAATTAGGGAGAGAGATTAGGGTTCCATTTAACTGATTGATTTCTGTTGGAGAGGTAACTGTTGAACCATTGTAGGGTAGTTTCAGTGAAACCAAGTAGAGAAAGTTGGGATAGGAGTTTAGGGTGGGAAACAGTCTCAAAAGCCTTAGATAGGTCAAAGAATAGAGATGATACAAGGTTGCCATTATCATGTGCTTTATTTACTTTGCCTGTGAAGGACAGAAAAGCAATGGTAGTGCTGTCAGCAGGTCTAAATCCATGTTGTGTGGGAGAAAGAAGGTTACTGTCTAGTAGGCATTGAAGTAACTGATTGTGGATGCATTTTTCTAGAATTATTGAAAGTGGGGAGAGAATTAGGAGTGGTCTGTAGTTGGACATTTCAGTGCAGGTGTCGCCTTTGTGAAGAGAGAGGGTATAGAACTTTTGTCAGAGGGAGTGGACATACAATAGGCCTATTTGGTAGATCTATTAATGAGAATTTAAACTGGAATATGCAACAGAGTCAGCTGACATTTTAGGTACTCACTAGGGAGATTACTGGCAGAAGGGCAGCATGGTTTGAGTTTCTTTAGTAGGGGTTTAATGAAGGAAGTGGGTACTGGTTGTACAGTGTAAGAGGTGACACATGAATTGCGAGGTATAGATGTAGCTGTAGGTGACTGTGGGAAACTGTTGGTAATAGAAGCCATGCTGTCAATGAAATAAGAGTTAAACTGAGATGCTGTATCCGAGGAAGTACTGTTAGTATAAGCCTGAGGGGAAGACTGTCTTCCAGGGTGTAGAATTTTGTTGATTGTATGCCAGAAACTTTTTGGATTGCTTTAGTGCTGGTCTTGTGGTTTTGAGTAAAATTGTTTTCATCTAGGTTTACCTGTTTTTTCACAAGGTTATGTAGTTCTTTAAAGTGTTGTAGATTAGTTTGATTTTTTTTGTTTTGAATAGCATGCCCAGGCTTTATCTCTTTTTTGCATAAGGGATTCGGTATAGTTAGAAAGCCAGGGGGAGTAGCTGTTTTTAACTATTTCTTTTCTAGCAGGAGAAAGTCTGTTTAAAGTGTTTATGAATGTAGACTTGAATTTTTCAAATGCTTCATCAAGTGGTAGGTATTTAAGTAAAGACCAGTTAATGGTATTTAGAATATTAGTAAAGGTCACTTGGTTAAAGTGGGTTAAGTTGCATACACACTTGAATGTATGTTGTTTGTAGGGGTGGTTGGTAAGTCTAGCAGTACAGATTGGGTGGGTGATCACTAACTGAGTCAAGTAGTACTTTGGTTTGTATAAAATTACTGGGGTGGGAGACTAAGAACCAGTCAGTAATAGAGCCATTATGATGTGATGAGTTGTTATAGGTTGGGGTGATGATGAGAAAATCTGCAAAGGTTAAATGATGTCAATAAGTAACTGGGAGTTAAGTTTCAGCTAGTCGATGTTAACATCACCTAAAAGTATTGTGTCTAGTGAAATATTAGTTGATATCCAGGAAAGGATATTTTCAAGAGTGGTAAGATTATTACCGAGCAATTAGACAGATACTTTTATAATTATTTATTTTAAGAATCGTAATGATAAGTTCAGATTTACCAAAAGTAGGTACAAGGTGGTTCTATGTAGTTAGAGTTAGGGTATAGAAGGGCTATGCCCCATCCTTTTTTTTTTGAGTTGGCCAGCTCTGATTATTTTGAAGCCAGGGGGAAGTATTTCAGTGTCTTTAATATGTGGCTTGTGTCAAGTTTCTGTAATTACTAATATGTTGGGGAGTGTTGTGTCATCTAGGTGTGTAGTTCAAAAGTTTTGTAACAAATACGGTGTATGTTTAATTAAATAATTTTAACTTTATTGCTTGAAGTTGGACAGTTCTTTGGAGGTGGGGAAGGTGCAAAGTTAGGACCTGGATTGTGTTGAATATCTCCACATTGTAGCGGATATTTGAAGAATAAAGAGGAAAGAAAGGATTTCATTTTTGGTCATACTGGAAGTCACCATGATGTTGACAAGGGAAAGTGAAGTTAGTTGCAGTTTTGGTTTAAATAGAAAATTATGGTCCATATGGAAAAGTGAGGGGGTGATGGGTAGGGAGTGGTGTTGTTTTTTTTGAAAGAAAATGTAATGTCAATAGGGAGGAGGTGAGTAGTTGGAATTGGTGTGAAGTAGGAAGACATTGAGGAGAGTGTGAATAGTATAATGGTCAGGGTGGCAGGGAGAATCATTGTGATTTTAGGCCCTGAGAAGTTATATGAGGCCTGAGAGGAGAGATGAGTTGTGTGTTAATATAATGAATTTGAAAGGATGGGGATAGTGAAAGGGATAGAGGTTTGGGGTTAATGAGCTGCAGTTGGTTAGAAGGTTTGCAGAGAGATACATTGGAGGAGGAATGTGATTGCAAGGTTTGAGAGTATATAGTAGAGTACTGAGTATGCAGGTGTATAGGGTGTTTAAGTTGGTGTAGGAAGAATATGTGGGTGAAGTAAGTGAGAGATAGTGGTTAAGGATATGAGGACTAAAAGATGTAATTTGGAGGAAAGGAGTTAGGGGGGGAAAGGGAAAGTTTGTGTAAGATGGGGGGAGAGAATATAAATTTGAAAAGTGTGCACGAATGATGAATTAAGAATATGTGGGATGGCGTGAGCGAGATAATGGGTGGAGCTAAAAGGGGAAAGGGTGGTTTCTTGTAATGGATTAGAGCAAGGAGAGGAAAGAGTGTGGTTTTGTTAGGTTTAAATGTAGGGATAGTGGGGGTGGGTGAGAATTGGGGGTAGGATAGGTAAGCGGACCTGGCTGAGCCAAGAAGGCACAGTTGGCCACACAACAAAACAATCAGACCAGAAAGAAGGAACTTGCTGGATGCTAGTTTTGAGGTAGCTAGACAGGCGGAAAGGTGAGCGCATGTGTGAGCTGGGGATAGGAAAAGGTGACTATAGCAGCATGCTAAACTTTTGGAGCTAGGAATAGCAGCAGTTGTGGGGATCTTAACACAGTCAATAGGTAATAGAGGAAAAAAGACAGAAAAAAGGCAGAAGGCAGGGCTGATAGGTTGATAGGAGACCAGCTAGTACAGGGACAATGGAGAAAGTATTAAAGGGTATGTCTCGGTGGTGTGCAGGTAGTCTCTCTTTTAACAGATGGTAATTTGTCTACAGAGTTTTAAGACATACACTGGAGGTTTATTTGTTTCCCTGGAATTGAGAAAGACAGTCCAATTTAGTTTTGAGAATTTTAAAGCTTCACACTGGGAAGGTAGGCGCCTTGAGAGTAGTTCTTATGGCAGCACTTATAGCACTGGAACTTTGTATGCCAGTGGTTGGGAAGCACAGTCCAGTTTGGTTTTGAGGCTTGTAAAGCTTAGCACTGGGAAGGTAGACACCTTGAGAGTAATTCTTTTGGCAGGACGTATAGCCTTAGTCCACAGGTAAACCACCAAGATTTAAGAGTATTCTTTTATAAAACAAAGAAACAAACTGCTTCACTCCACCGGGAACTGCAGAGGAGGACAGGGCAGAGAGTAGTGACCATCTCACCTTGGCATAATTAATCTTCTATAAATATTTCCATTTGTGCCTTTTCTTGGTTTCCGCATTCCCCTGCTTTATATGTTCATAAAATATACAATATGTTTCCCTAATACCTCTTCTTGTCATAGGCTTCCTATTTGGCGATAACCTTTCTACTTTCTTCCTCATATAGATGACTGTAAATATGGGATAGAAAATAGCCAAGAAAGGGCTGGAATTTAATAGAGAAAATTAGCAACAGAACCAAGGTTTTGTGAGCAAATAACTAAAGAGAGGAAAGGTAACAGAGTGGAATAAGGCCAAGCAAAAGTTTGAACTGCTGTTTAGAGCCTGTTTGCTCTACCAAGGATTGATAACAGAGTCCAAAGCATACGCTACTTTTAAAAAGGTATACTTAGTACAGAATGCAAAATGTTGCATGATAATTATAAAAATCAGTTAGAGCAGATTAGAAACGTTGAGGAGAGAGAGACTGGAAAGGCAATTTACAAAGGAACAATTGGAGGACATCTGTATGGCTCTCAAATATGCAAAAGGGGTGAGGGGTCAGCACAATGGTTAAGAAGCAAGGTAAAGGGTTTGATTCTGATTTCTAGTTATTGGCTAGGCTTGTAATAGTCTGTAGACTGGTAACCTAGTAATTACCTGTGAACCTAAGAACCAATACGAATTAGGATTAGAATTAAGATATTTTTTGCTTGGACATGTTTGCACAGGTAATTTTTAAATGGGTCTATATTATAACATCGAAGTTTTTAAACATCAAATGTTATACTATCAACCCCCAAACACCGAAATCTGAAAACATCGAACAGTCAGAATAGCTAATTTTTTCCCAGGGGAAAAAAAATCACTATTCTGAGAAACATACACACAACACAAACACACACAAAAAACAGCAATCCACACACATACATTTAAAATCCTACACCTAAACCTAAACTAAACTTTACATACACTACTAGCTATCCACTTACCTTAACCCAACCCTAACCCTAATGTCCGTCACTATCGCACACTCACCTCACCCGCACCCTAACCCTAACTCACCTAACCTGCCCCCTAACCTACATACAACCACACACTTACCTGACCCATGCCCTAACCCTAACTCACCTAACACACCCCCTAACCCTAACCTAGACACAATCGCACACTTACTTGACCGGTGCCCTAACCCTAAATCACCTAACCCACCCCCTAACCCTAACGTCCACACAACCACACACTTACCTGACCTGCCCCCTAACCCTAACTCACCTAACCCACCCCCTAACCTACACACAATCGCACACTTAGCTGAACCCGACCCGTAACGTTCCAACATATCGAACACTGAAAACAGCAAAGCCACAGCAAAGGCTGACCAAATTCTTTCTCTGGGAAATCATTCGGTGTCCTTCACCTTCGCTGTTTTCAGCGTTCGACATTAAGGGTTCGATATTATAACATTCGATGTTTAAAAACTTCAGTGTTATAATATAGACCCTTTCTAAACACCAAGCATACTTCTGAGTTTTTTTTCCTGAAGTAGATAGCAAATGTTGGAGGTATGATGGGAAAGAAAGGAAAAAAGTGATTGGGATTTTTTGGGGGGAATGTAATTAGCTGTCAAATTTTAAAAGTTCCCGATAGAGTACTTTTTTCAGAAGAGTTAGGGAGCAAATAGTTGTAACTAATGAAATTAATCTTTTAATCTGAGGCATGAAATCTGAGTTGCCTAGCCTTAATAAAGCCTTACTAAGTATATAAATATTGGCTGTGAAAAAAAATTAGAAAATAGAAATCAAAATCTAAACCAACCATAATTGAAGTACAGATTATAATAAAGGAGATAAAAAACTGAAAGGGAGATCTTTAGAAAAGGGGAGGAACAAATTACATAGAAATAAATGAATTTGTATGAACAATAAATGCAGAATAACGCTCAAGAGGAGAAGTGAGGTTTAACTGAAGGCAGGACATGAGCAATTTATGTAATAATTATAATTGCTAAAAAGAAGAAGGTAAATATGTATACCAAATGAAAATAAAAAATTGCATTATGGTGTTCTTTCTTTTCGGCCATCTATGACATTATGTGTGCAGCTAAGTCATTCTTTAGAATGTGATTTACTAAACATGTTTAAAGAAAGAAAACAAGAGGTTTAACAAGCTCAGAAATGAGTATCATAGCTTTGATACAAATTAAAAGATGCACCAAATTTAGTTTTATTTATTTTTCCAGGGATGGAACAAGACACATTACTTTTCTTTGTATAATGGTCCCTAGAAGCTATGTGAGACATATTTGACTTGCTGTGATTTATATTCTTTGCACTTTAGTTTGTCATGTAACTTGACTAAATTGTTAAAACAAACACCTGCATTTCAGGTAAACTGCAAGTTTAAAGGTGCCATTGAAGTTTTAGAATGCCTTTCATTAATAAAAGCTAAAGGTCTTTAGTGATTTCACCCATTGTTTGATGTCTGCTGTTCATGCAGGTAGCACATTGTAGATGAAATAAAACCATATGAAGTTACATAGTCAGTTTAGACGTTTCATCTACCTCACATTCCACTGTACCAAGTGAGTTTCAGGGAACACAAGATGGAGTAAACTAGGCATCGTAGTGTAAAGCTGTGTAGAACTGAGGGATGGTTGTAGAATATGCACACAGACTAAATGAATTGGAAGAAGAATATCTGTATCGCATGCTGTAAGGATGTTTCAGGTCACACACCATCTTCAGTGCATTCTCTGCCCTTATGGGCACAGAGTTTCTTCTGTGACATTCACTGACATTTGTAAATCATTCAAAAGCACAAAAAAGTACATTTCTCAGAATGATGTCATGCATGTACTCTTTTACATTCCTCCTAGTAAGAGTGTTGAAACTTCGCCACTATTACCTTAACTATGGGTTTGAGTCCTCTACAGGGTGAGCTTGCAGTGAGAACGTGCATCCTCTTCCTCCAAGGAAGGCATGTGCACCTCTGACTGCTTGATCCTTCCCTCTTTCCATCCTTACGTCTTGCATATGCTAGAGGTCTTGGCACTGAAATCTGGGACAAGCACATCCAATCATTCTGCCAGTGAGCTGATTTATTATCTTCCCTTTTATAATAACCTTTTTGCTCATCATCTTTTTAAGCAAGTCATCTCCATTACAATGCTCTGTATATACAGTATAACTTCAAGTTCTTTGTGTAAATATATCGCAAATGTCTTAAAAGTGAACTTGATTTTCCACTTTATCACTCAGTTCTACATCTTGTATTGACCTCACAAGGCCACAATCCTGCTATTTAATCTTGCATCAATGATGTGGTCTTCATGCCAACTTGTGAAGAAATTCACTTTTTGGACATTAGCTCTGAACGCTTTACACAGATGTTGCTTTTACATGGATATGAGACTTCACCAAAATAAGAGAGACAGAAATAAAATGCATCAGCTCTTAACGCAGAGATAAGATTTAAAAAATCCTGACTTTCAGTTATAGAACAATCTCAACACTTGTGGGGGGTACAGTTTCCCCAAGGACCCCTTTGCCTTCCAAATACAGTATTTCCTAGGCCGTTGTCCCTTGGAACCAGTATATATATATATATATATATATATATATATGTATGTGTGTGTGTGTGTGTGTGTGTATATGTATACATTATATATATATATATATATATATATATATATATATATATATATATATATATATATTCACTTTATAATGTCAAAATACTGAAATATCGAATTTCAGTATCTCGAGACTATAAAGCTGAAAACTCACAAACCCGAAAACCAAAACCGCAAAATTCAAAACCTCTCTCTATATGTATATATATATATATATATATATGTATATATATATATAGATATAGATATAGATAGATATATATATTCCTTATTCAAGTGGGCAGTTGTCACCAGTCAATGCCAGTTTGTTGCTTAGTTTGTGATGCAACACAAAGTTAAAAACTTTACTGAACTTCAGGATTGATCAGGCAAGTTGCAGAAAGTTGTCTACATCAACTACCTGTCATTTTCACCAACATAATTGTATTAAGCTGGTTTAGTATGACTGTTTAGAGGAGCTACACCCTTGTATTGACTTTGTATTCTTTCGAGGTGGTGACATGCTGGCTATTCCTTCACGATTGTAACCCCCAGAACCACCCATGCACATGCTGCACATCACCCTCTCTGTCCCTGCAGTGACACTCCATGATCCAGCTGCCTTGGCTCATCATTATATGCCCTTGTTTGTGTGGGAGCTGCACTGGCTACTGTCTGTTTTGTGGGCCACAGTCCCTTCCAGTTAGAGGTGCTAAATATTACAGCATGTCACACTTGTTTTGGCAGTTTGACGAGTGGTCAGTCAGTAGCTGTTTTCTTCACCTTCAATCCTCCCAAGTCAGTTCCCCATAAACAGTCCTGTCTGACTTCACAACCACACTCTTGCTCTCTTCCTAGTAGAGAAGCACTTTATCTTTAGTTTTGCACGGAGAGAGTCGTGGTCATCTGGTCATCATTGTCGCTTCCTACTCATTTTACAACTTTATGAGAGTCACCCCTTACTGGATTAATGTTGCATATGGTATGTAGTTTTTCATTTATTCTTACATATAAAGAAGCCTTTATTACTTACTATGGACGTTTGTCCCCTTCTTTCATTTACTGTCTTTCCATGCGTCATTATCCTTTTTCATTCTTCAATAGAGTTTTTTTATCTCACTTCTTGTTTTGAACCCTGTTTCTTTTACTGTCTGTATGTTTCCCTTTTTTTTAAATGTTAATTAAATTACCCTTCAGCCTTGAGAATCTTCTTCTGTTTTTTTTTCCATCTTACCAGTTGTCTGTCTGCAGTTAATTATAGAGTCCTTTGTTTTCTTTCACTTATCTTCTGTTAGGAAAACTGTCCACAGCCTACCCTGTGGTATGACTGTCATTTATCTGTAGTCTGTCCCCTCAATACACTGATAAGTATTTTTATTCTCCTTTTTCACAATCTTACAGCATAAACTCCTGTGTTCACCTCCCAGAAGTGGATCCAGTACCCTGATGTTCTATTCTCTGTCGCAATTCATGAGTACTGGATAAAGATTTTTTTCTGGTGTTCCCTTAATGTCAACACCATGTCCCATTATCCCTTCTCAATCTCCACAGTGGGATGAAATGAGATGAGACCACCCAAGTATGACATGAGATGGGACCACCCAAGTATGAAATGAGACAGGACCATCCAAGTAAGAAATGAGATGGGACCATCCAAGTATGGGACCACCCAAGTATGAAATGAGATGGGACCACACAAGTATGAAATGAGATGGGATCATCCAAGTATGAAATGAGATGAGACCACCCAAGTATGAAATAAGACAGGACCATCCAAGTATGAAATAAGATGGGACCATCCAAGTATGAAATGACATTGGACCATCCAAGTATGAAATGAGATGGGATGACCCAAGTAGTGTACCGTCTGGAGAAGGAAGACCTTTTTCTCCTTTGCCCTACCCTTTACCCCACCACCAACACATTGAATGCAGTCATGTCAATGCAATGTCTGTGCACACTATGTGCAGAGATGCCAGTACATCTGTGATCACACCACCTGCAGGGATATCAGGGTAGTTTACATGCACACTTTGTGAAATGATGCCAGTGAAGTGTGTGTGCATACTGTGTGCAGTGGTGTAAAAACAGTTTAACTGTGCAGTGCATGGAGTGATATGCAGTAAATAGAGTGATGCCAGTGTAGTCTATCCATGCTCTGCGTGAAGTGATGTCATTGCAGCTTGTGTGCACAGTGGAAACAGTCATGTCAGTGGAGCTTGTGTGTGCAGTGCATAGCGTGATATGAGTATAGTTTTTGTGCACATTGTGAGCAGTTATATCAGTGCAGTTTGTGTGTCCAGCATAATGATATCATTGCAGTTTGTTTGAGCTCTGTGAGCAGTGATGTCAGTGCAGTGCATGCTCACTGAGTTCAAAGATGTGTATCACATGTGTATAAATGTGAATGCTCACTGAGTACAGTGTTGTCAGTGTAGTGTGCATGTTCACTGAGTACAGCAATGTCAGTGCAGTGTCCATGCTCACTGAGTAAAGTCATATCAGTGCAGTGTGCTTTTCAATGAGTACAGCAATTTTAGTGCACTGTACATACATGTTCTCTGAGTACAGTGATGTCAGTGTAGTGTGCATGCTCATCGAGTACATTAATGTCGGTGCAGTGTACATGCTCGCTGAGTGATGTCAGTGCACTTTGTGGTCTTGTTCCTCCATATACACACCCTCCACAGCAGAAAATCTACCTGCCTTTCTCTTGTACTTTTTACTTGCTCACGCTAGAGCATCCACCCTCCAGTGGGGGCTGTTAGCAGTAAAAAAATCCATCTTACCCACATTATGGTAAGCCAATTTTTAAGTCACTCATTCCAAACCCATAAATCCCTCCTCTAGTGTCTCTGCCTTATACTCAAAAAAGGGTCTGCTGGGCCTCATTAATGGCCCCATCTTTCTATATCACAAAGCTTTCATGAAGAATATAGCTAGTTGACTGAATCTTCCTCCTTACAGACCCGCCTCTGTTCCTCCATTCCTGATAGCTGAATAGTAACTGATGTCACTATTCAGCTTTCTGAATTGATTTTAATATATTTGCAAATAACCTCCATGTCTCCTTCCCCCACTCTACCTTAATATAGTACGCAGACGGTTCCACAATTATTAACACCTCCCACAATATACAAAATCTCCACACTGTCACTCAACAATCTCTGCACCTAGTAGAACAATGACTAACTGAAAACAACCTGCTTCTCAACCCCAAAAAGACAAACAGTCTCCTTTTCTTTCCAAAAAACCTTACTCCAGCTAAAGAAAGCTTCACCATCTCATCCTTAGATAATACAATTATCACCGTCGACTCAAACACTAAATTGCTTGGCATTACTATAGGCGACCAATTAAAATTCAACCCACATATCTTAAACTGTATCAAAAAGTTCAGTCAAAAACTAGGTCTTCTATACTGCAACAACAAATATATACCTAAAAACCTAGACCTATACTGGGTCAAACATTTGTTCTACCATCCCTGTTGTATGCTGCTCCCATACTTACTATCCTCCAAATAATCCCTTAACCAAATTAGAAACCACCTATAACAAGATAGCATGATTTTCACCCAGTAACAGCTACAAATGCCATCATTGTATATCCCTGAAAAGCTTAAGGTGTCCTGAGCTCCCCGACATGCTTCAGATATCCCAACTTCAAATTGCACACAGCATCCTAAATAGCCCCAACTCCTGCCCTGCACAAAACCTTCTGCAGGTGATCAAGCTAAACAAAAATACTGGAAAAATACTTTACAGTCATTCAGTTGCACACTCATGGAACAAACTTCCATTGTCCCTTCGATCCACTACCAAAAGTGGTGAATTCAAACATCAACTAAAAATTAATTTCCAACATGCATGGATATGTACTTGTCAGGAAATTACCTACTGAATTGTTCTTCTTCTCTTAATTAACATATCTGCCTGGTATCTACCTAAACTGACTAAATATATTACCCTCACTGTGGTTAGTACCTATGCTATTAAATGCATCTTTGTTGTACTATGCCATGATGTTACTCTGATTTTTTTTTTATTTTAGGCATTGCTACATTTCTTGAAAATAACTTAATGCTAACCACATTTCTCAAACGTATTGTTACTGCAGTATCAAAATACTGTACTTTTGCCTTGTATATATTTGTATTGTATATTTCTCTCTGTTTTTGTACTAAGTATCTTAAAATTTGAATTGTTAATTTTTTTAATTACTTTCCTGGAGCTTTTCTCCTCGGGTGTCCACTGAAAAGGGCTGTCTGGGCCCAGTCGGACTAACCCGGTTAACAAATGTTAAAAT
Source organism: Protopterus annectens (assembly GCF_019279795.1). NCBI lineage: Eukaryota > Metazoa > Chordata > Ceratodontiformes > Protopteridae > Protopterus > Protopterus annectens. The sequence goes on along the minus strand of NC_056746.1, from coordinate 1,354,706,408 downwards.
AAAAAAAATAAATAAAATATTGAGTAGTCAAGTCCTGGAGATTAGAATCCAGTAAAAGTTTTGTGTGCCTCATTTACCAACAACAGTTTTATGATGTGGTTACCCCAGGATTCCTGATCTCCTTCTCCTGCACCCTTTGCTATACACAGCTCACTCCCTACCCAACATCTGCCGCCCCTAACTGTGTTCCTATGGTTTTGCTGAAATCCAAAAACCATCATACCCATCATACCATACTCCTACAGCTGTCAGTGACATCATCACACCTTACTCCTACAGCTGTCAGTAACATCATCATACCGTACTCCTACAGCTGTCAGTGACATCATCACGCCTTACTCCTACAACTGTCAGTGACATCATCATACCATACTCCTACAGCTGTCAGTGACATCATCATACCTTACTCCTACAGCTGTCAGTGACATCATCATACCTTACTTCTACAGCTGTCAGTGACATCATCATACCATACTCCTACAGCTGTCAGTGACATCATCATACCTTACTCCTACAGCTGTCAGTGACATCATCATACCGTACTCCTACAGCTGTCAGTAACATCATCATACCATACTCCTACAGCTGTCAGTGACATCATCATACCTTACTCCTACAGCTATCAGTGAAATCATCATACCTTACTCCTACAGCTGTCAGTGACATTATCATACCATATTCCTACAGCTGTCAGTGGCATCATCATACCGTACTCCTACAGCTGTCAGTGACATCATCATATCTTACTCCTACAGCTGTCAGTGACATCATCATACCATACTCCTACAGCTGTCAGTCACAAAAATTTCAGAGTTTGCAACATCTGTTTGCCCTTTCTCTACCAAACTCTAAAGCCACAGTCTTATTCCCCATATTTCTGGCAGTGCTTCAGCGCATACCTTTTTGCTGTTCACTGTTCCCTTTTATTTATGTTTCCACATTATTTATCATCCTTCTCATTCTTCCTCTTACTTTTACTTGCTGATATTAAGTATTGAGTAACTTAGTTTAACGCTGTCGTACACAGGCTATTTCCTGAATTATATCCATATAATAATGTCTGTTTCTCTGTACATTTTTATTGCTTATAAAAGCATTCAGGGATGGCAGCATTGACATGTAAAATGGAATTTCTCATATTCATCGACATGACTGCATCTTCCCCTGAGGCTCCAGTGTAGGTTATACAGTGTTCGTTCTTCCTTCAGTGTGGATTTCCTGCAGCACAAGGGGATTACAACATAAAAGAAAGGGAAGCTCAAATGTCTAGTCTTCGTATGTCATAGTTTGTCACACAGTACACCAAAAGATGGCCCTGCTTGGGTTGATTTATTTGCTGTAAGTTGTTCCCTACTGATTCCTCAACAATGGATGCCAGAGGTCTGACAATAACAACTGTTACATTTCAACACATGGCCTACATGTGAAACAGTTTCCATCACACCGATGCCAATCCATAGTGTCGTGTGGTTTCTTTGCTTTTTTTTTCCTTTTATTATGGCAACTCTTAATGAAAACAAAGTTGAAAAGATAACTCATGAAGGCCAACAACTGCTCGTCAATTCCACAAACCACAATATAGTGCCAGGATTCTTTTTCCAAGTAACATAAATGATGCAAGTCTTGTCATAATGCACAACAAACTAACTGCTTCTGCCTGATTGCACAAATGCATAGCAACTGATGGATTCTACTCTTTTATTTTGCTAGCCCAGGCATGAAATTTGCCATTATGCCTGGTTAATGCACTAAAGTTTGTTGCCTCAATAATATTTTTATATTCATCAACAAACAAACACACCAAGGGTAACCTTCCAAACACACACACACACACACACACACACACACACACACACACACAAGAATTTGTGTGCGTGTGTATATGTGTGTGTGCATGTGTATGTGTGTGTCTGTGTGTGTGTGTGTGTGTGTGTGTGTGTGTGTGTGTGTGTGTGTGTGCATGTGTGCGTGTGTGTATGTTCTGAGTGTATGTATGTGTGTGTATACCCCCCATCACATGATGGAAGCTTTCATCCAAAGCTATACAAAACAATAGAGGAATTCCTTTGTACTTTAAATGCTAGCCACAAAGTTTGAGAAATCATTTTATGCTCAACTCCTGAGAGACTTGCTTGGCTACAAACATGTGCATTACAAGCTGAAGCTAAGTGAAACTTGTAGTAGTGAATTTTAGTCTTCTGTTAAGTACAAACTTGCAGTTTTAAAAGTATTGTATTTTCATTTTTTCTGTTTCCTAATTGTGTGTTTCTGAGCAGTGTGCTGTGTGTCTCTCTCTGCAGTTATTTTGCTATAAGAGTGGGTGGTATGATCACTTATTTGTTATCTGATATTTAATAGCCTAGAGAGATTCCTCTGTACTTTAAGTGCTAGCCACAAAGTTTGAGAAATCATTTTATGCTCAACCCCTGAGAGACTTGATTGGCTACAAACATGTGCATTACAAGCTGAAGCTAACTGAAACTTGTAGTAGTGAATTTTAGTCTTCTGTTAAGTACAAACTTGCAGTTTTAAAAGTACTGTATTTTCATTTTTTTTCTGTATCCTAATTGTGAGTTTCTGAACAGTGTGCTCTGTGTCTCTCTGCAGTTTATTGCTATACGATTGGGTGGTGTTATCACTTCTTTGTTATCTGATATTTAATAGCCTAGAGAGATTCCTCTGTACTTTAAGTGCTAGCCACAAAGTTTGAGAAATCATTTTATCCTCAACTCCTGAGAGACATGCTTGGCTACAAACATCTGCATTACAAGCTGAAGCTAAGTGAAACTTGTGGTAGTGAATTGTAGTCTTCTGTTAAGTACAAACTTGCAGTTTTAAAAGTACTGTATTTTCATTTTTTTCTGTTTCATAATTGTGTGTTTCTGAACAGTGTGCTTTGTGTCTCTCTGCAGTTATTTTGCTATAAGAGTGGGTGGTATTATCACTTATTTGTTATCTGATATTTAATAGCCTAGAGAGATTTCTCTGTACTTTAAGTGCTAGCCACAAAGTTTGAGAAATCATTTTATGCTCAACTCCTGAGAGACTTGCTTGGCTACAAACATCTGCATTACAAGCTGAAGTTAAGTGAAACTTGTAGTAGTGAATTTTAGTCTTCTGTTAAGTACAAACTTGCAGTTTTAAAAGTACTGTATTTTCATTTTTTTCTGTTTAATAATTGTGTGTTTCTGAACAGTGTGCTGTGTGCCTCTCTGCAGTTAGTCCCCCATCCTCCCTTCCTGTTCCTGTGTTGGTGTTAGTGTTGGTGGCTCTGGAATTGCCCGTCCCTTCCTGTAAGCCTGTATAAGAACACTCCTCCTGGGTCCATCTCATTTGCTCACTTAACCGAGTACAGTTAGATGATATTCAGAGCCTAGTGTTCACTCTACTTAATACAGAGAGAAGATTTGAGAAGCCCAACCCACTTAGGTTCTTCCTTTCTCTCTTCTTGTACTTAAATAAAAATGTTACCACTTTATTCATTTGCTTTTACTGCATTTGTGTTTCCTCCTACTTTATTTTGCTTTTCTTAAAAGTACTCAATTTTATTTATTCTGTTGCATTTATTACTGCTTGGTCATAGCCTAATTAAGTTGTAACTGTTATTCTAAGTCTTTTGGTTTAAGCACTTGGGCTTCATACCAGCTGTTTTACATTAAGAAGGTTTATGGTCTGCAGTGTTGTGGCAGGACAGGTAGCGTACATCCTTCTAAGCTGGGAATTGCTGATTGAAGGCCCAGTGTCTGCTATTCTAAAAGTGTATTAGTTCTGGCTTAAGCACTTGGGCTTCAGGCCAGTTATTCTACATTAAGAACGTTTGTGGTCTGCACTTTTTGGCAGGACATGTAGCTTACATCCTTCTAAATTGGGAATTGCTGATTGAAGGCTCAGTGTCTGTTATTCTAAAAGTGTATTAGTTCTGGTTGAAGCACTTGGGCTTCAGGCCAGTTATTTTACATTAAGAAGGTTTATGGTCTGCACTCTTGTGCGAGGAGAGGCTGGATTCTTCTCTTCAGTGCTGGGAATTTCTGGTCACAGGCTTATTGTGACTGCTTATTTGAACTGTTTCTTTCTGAAATTGGTGCGCCTTGTTGCTGTAGCATAGACCAGATTCAGGCCTGCTGAATCTAGCTTTGTTTGTATAACTTGAGCTCTGATCCAGGCCATCTTTTTTTGGAGGAGGTTCCCCTGCACCCTAGTAAGCAGGAGTGTGCAATTCGAACTTGTCTGATTGAAGACTGCTGGAACAGGGCTCAGTTTTGAGCTTTTTTCTGTTTAATTGGGTAACTTGTTTAAGTCAGTTTGTTCATTTTCTATGGCTTATATATATATATATATATATATATATATATATATATATATATATATATATATATATATATATATATATATATATATATATATATATAAATTGCACTTTATTCATCCGCTTTTACTGTATTTGTGTTTCTTCCTACTTTATTACTGGGGGCATTGACTACAACTCTGATCTGTGACATATAACAATAAGTATCCTTTTCTGTGATTTTAAACTGTTTTTTTGAGTGTATCTGCTTTATTTTCCGAAAAAAAAAAAAATATATATATATATATATATATATATATATACTTGCTTCCCACCTTTCTAAGCTAGTATACTCCAGTTTTCAGGTTAGTGCTGAATTCAGCGCTGTGTTATAAATCTCTGTGTTTGCCCATACCTTACTTGGATAGAAGAAAGTTTCTCTGTTCGCCTGTGACAGAGGGGAGCTTTGAGCAGCCTATCTGTCCCTGCAGGAGTGGTTTCAGCCCCGAAATTAGTAGTTTATTGGCCATTTTGGGCTAATTTCTATCTCTTTCTTTTCCCTGCTATAAATACTGTATTTGCCTGTTTTTTCTCGCCGGGCAGTGCCTGTTAGCTAGGGTAAAACTATTCCCGGCTCCACAAAGTCTCCTCTTCAATTTTTCTCTTGGAACTAGACAAACTTTCAACTTAAGCACTCAAGCCATTCATTTCTCAGCCCGGCACTTGCTCAAAACAAGCACTTATAAACCCTAGCACTAGACCCTCCTATACTGTACAGAAGGACAAGGCTCTCTATTCGACCTTACCACCCATCCAGTAAAACAGTTCACTGTACCTATCCAGGCATGTCCAAAGGGCAGTTTCAGGTGTACTCTCCAGTCCAACTGGTGAATTTGGGCATTTTGAGACAATGTTACAACTGCCTCATGTACACAGACAACCCCTTCCTCCTACCACCAAACACTAATATATGCGAGAGATGCAGTTATACAGCCAGACTAGAGGTTAAGCTCTCTTAACCCAAGACTGGATCAGACAGTCAAGAGGAGAAGGGAAATACTTGCATCACACCACCAGTCTTACATAGACCCATTAAACCAGCACCGGCAAAAAACACACATAAATGTATGAAAACATACTTGGAGGCTCTAAATAAAAATCTGCAAAACCAGCAGAGACCTCCAAAGCAAACACCCAAACAACCTCCACCCCCCCCCCAACACAAACCATGAAACACATAGTTCACAAAACCAGTGTCATGCAATCACAGCCTTTAAGGCAAAATAACATACCCAACTTACGAGTGATAGGTGACTCTATAGTCAGGCACACTGACGTCCCACTCACTAGGCTGAATAAGGAAAAGGTTATTGTTAGCTGCCTGTCAATTGCCAGGATCCGCCACATAACACAAGCACTCAGGTCACTCCAGAACAAGTACAAATATGACTCTGTTATTGTCCATGTTGGTGTGAATGACCTGAGACATACCTACCTGGACTACATGAAGGGAGACATGGAAGAGCTCTCTGATCACGAAGTCCAGGCCGGTATGACCCTGACCCTGAGTAGCATTCTGCGCTCACCAAGAATGATACCACGGTATAAAGAAAAAAATCTTGATTTCAACAATTGGCTAAGTTTCTGGTGTCATTCAAAGGGGAACCAGTGTCTGTCCACCTGGGATGACATGCTTGACAAGCCACATTGCTTCGCTAGAGATGGCTTGCACCTGTCACCCTTAGGCTTTCAAATACTGGCCAAGGCTCTTGCCACCCCCATAGTTCCTTTTTTAGGCAAGGCTCAAAAGAAAAACTCACCGCCGTAAATAGCACAAGTAACAAAAAACTGAGGGTAATGCTACTCAATGCCAGAATTCTAAACCTCAAAATGCATGCACTCGAGGCACTCCTCAGTATGGAGAAAATTGATATATGTGCAGCAACAGAAACCTGGTTTAAGGCTCCAGAGAGCACCCCAGCACTACCAGGCTACAACTCATACCATACATTTCTGCCACAAAACCCAGACAGACATACAAAAGATGGGGTCGTATCCATATTCATCAAGGATACCCACCCTTCCAGGTTAGTGGCACAGCACGATGCTTCAGAGATTATCCACGTGCAACTAACAATGGACAAAACTGCAATTCAAATTGTAGCTTGCTACAGATCACCCACCATGTCCCAGGACTCCCATTCCGCATTTCTGGAAACACTGGGGAACATAAAGGTCCTACCAAGCACCCTAATATTGGGTGATTTAAATTACCCAGACATTAACTGGGAGAACTACTCAAGTACTAACTCCCTTGACCAACTTTTCCTAGAATTTATAAACTCGAACGCCCTGGTTCAACTGGTCAACACTTGCACCAGTGGTGACAACATATTGGTCCTGGTCATCACCAAAATGGGCGACCGGTGTTCCACACCAGAGATCAACCCCTCGCTGGTTAGATCTGACCATAAACAAATCACCTTGGATATTCGTATTCCGCCCCCACCCCCAGACAAGAAAACCATCATGAATAACTTTTCAAAAGCAAACTTCACGTTACTTAAGACCGAGGTGGAAAGTTTCAAAGCCTCCATTTTGAAGGATAACACTGTCCAAGCTGCACAATCCTTTACTAATGCATTCTATGGGCAGCTACAAGAATGCATAGATCATGTCATCCCAAGCAAAACCAATACTCACTCCTCCAAGAAAAGGAAACCCAGTCTGGTGGACCCCTGCCATAAACAAGCTATACAATAGAAGGAGGAAACTAGTGCAGAAAAGAGTAAAATCCCAAGAAGGGAAGACATCCCTGATCAGTATCTGCAAGAAACTACAATCCCTCATAAAATCATCCAAGGCAAGCTTTGAAAGAAAAATTGCCAAGGACTCCAAAGATAACCACAAGGCATTCTTTACCTCAGGGATCACTTCAGTGGCTCTGCTGGACAGAGGCACAGGGAACTAATCTAAGGTGATGAAGAAAGACAACACATTCTGGCTAGGCTTATAAATGCCTTTGGGCGGATAGCTTAGTACCAACCTATGAACCTAATAATGCCTTCTGAAAAAAGCCCTAAGTCAGAGAAACAAAGTTCGGGAAAGGAATTGGATGCATATGTATAACGTATATGTAGAATTTCACTTAAGGTGATCCAGTCAGAATTAGTGAATCTTATTACTCCACATAGGTGCTTAATCAGGTTAAATGTTGAAAAGCTAAGTCTGTTTCCAGCACTTTGGGACTTTATACATGCTGCAAGAATTTAGTGGGCTTCAAAATTTTCCAAGAATTTATGAAAACTTTTTACACTAAGGATGAAAGTAAGACCTGTTCGATATTTTGCACCACCTTTTGTTTAGTATAGATCCTGGAGCTGGAGATAAGTTTTACATTATCTGTGTTCTGATACTTAGTTCACTTTTCTGCCAACTGATTGGCCTAAACCAGGCTGCTAACAGTTAAACTACTGCCTCACTTTGATGCCATATACATTTCACAACCATACAACCCTAGGGTTTAATATTTAAAAATGGAGGGGAATGACAAACCCACACAAAATACACACTGCAGCAAGTATATTTCAGAGGAGACCATTTATTCACATTAAGAGCAGTTTACTTACAGTGAAAAGTCAAAGAAAACTTCATTTTTAAAGTAAAGGAAGCACACATTTGTTTAGCATAGTTCCGGTTAATTACAGTTCAGGTCTACATTTTTTAGGCCAATTTTAAAGTCTCTCAATAAAATTCAACTTTCCTTAGAGTTCACAAAGAGCACTGCAACTTTGGGCAAGCTCCCATGCAATCCCCAAACACATGTACAGTAAGGATCCTCCCCCAAAAACATGCACAGTAGGCGTCCTCCCCAAACACATGCACAGTAGGCATCCTCCCCAAAAACATGCACTGTAGGTATCCTCCCCAAACACATGCACAGTTAGGATCCTCCCCAAAAACATGCAAAGTAGGCATCCACCCCAAACACATGCACAGTAGGCATCCTCCCCAAAAACATGCACAGTAGATGTCCTCCCCAAACACATGCACAGTAAGGATCCTCCCCCAAAAACCTGCACAGTAGGCATCCTCCCCAAACACATGCACAGCAGGCATCCTCCCCACAAACATGCACAGTAGGCATCCTCCCCAAGCATATGTACAGTAGGCATCCTCCCCAAAACATGCACAGTAAGGATCCTCCCCCAAAAACATGCACAGTAGGCATCCTCCCCAAACACACATGTAGGGCATCCTCCCCCACACACACATGCACAGTGGATCTTTCACACACATGCACAGTGAGATCCTCCCCAGAAACATTCCGCTGATGATTCCTTCAATCACATGCACAGTATGGATCCTCCCTGAAACACATGAGTATGGATCGTCTCCCAAACACATGCACAGTAAGGATCCTCCTCCAAAAATATGCACCATAGGTATCTTCCCCAAACACATGCGCAGTATGAATTCTCCTACTTCTTGAGTAAATCTGGAATTAGTTTCTTGGTGCTCCTTGAGTACCTTTGTACGATGGGACTTCTGCTGATTCTCCTGGTATTGTCTAAAATTAATTCTGTTCAAGGTCTACCACAAATCTCCACTTTCAGACATGAAATCCCTCACTATGAGATCAAACATCTCTGACATTATGGGCTTTCGACCTTTCATTACTTCTTTTGTAGTTCTACAAGTGAATCCCATTAAAATGTGCTACTGCTGGAATTTTCTACCCGAATGTATCATCTATATAAAATACCATTAGTTTTTACCAACTATCCATACATATTTTATGTGTGTGTGTGTGTGTGTGTGTGTGTGTGTGTGTGTGTGTGTGTGTGTGTGTGTGTGTGTGTGTGTGTGTGTACATATATATATATATATATATATATATATATAGATAGATATCTATATATCAATGCAAAGATAAAAAAAAAATATATATATATATATATATATATATATATGTATATATATATATATATATATATATATATATATATATATATACACATATGGGTCTACTTCAAAGTATTGAAACACCACATCATTGAAGACCATATTATGAAGAAGACATTACTGAATCCTCATAATATCGAACACCTGGAGCACTGAAACCTAACCCTGGGAAGAGAACAACTTGGCCGCCAGTACAAAAAAAAAATGCAGCAAGGGAAACCCACCAAAGTGGGAGGCTTTTCCTCTCATACCCCTCTTAACTAAATATTCCAAGATCATACTCTGTTGTGGAAAGGCCAAGGTTCACCATGGTGGCCAAGTGGGTCACTTCCCAGGGTTAGGTTTCCATGATGTAGTGTTTTCATACTTTCAGGTAGACCCATAAACCTTGAGTCTTCAGAAAGTCAAAATTTATATGATTAAGACAATATGATCGAGTTTCCAAAAACTCAAAGCTTTGGAATGGAGATAGGGGTACAGTGAGGACTGGTGAATTTACCATTTTCCCCACTGTTGTACTATCTTGGAGTTAGTATAAATAATATTTAAGGGGTGGGGGTTCATGGGGGCTTGCCCCTTCAAAAACGTAGAAAAAAGGCAAATTTTTCTTGTTTTCTGAAGTTCGAGTTTTCGGAAAGTCAGTCATATGGTCTTGATTATATAAATTTCAATTTTCTGAAACTCGAGTTTCTGATATAAATATATATATATACACACACACACACACACACACACATATATATATATATATATATATATATATATATAGATATATATATATATATATATATATATATATATATATATATATATATATATATATATATATATATATTATAGATACACATACACACACACACATATATATATATATATACACACATACACACACACACACACACACACACATATATATATATATATATATATATATATGTGTGCATGTATGTGTGTAAATAAAAAAATATACACACACACACACACACACACACATATATATATATATATATATATATATATATATATATATATATGTATATATATATATATATATATATTTACACACACACACACACACACACACACACACACACACACACACACACACACACATATATATATATATATATATATATATATATATATATATATATTTATATGAAACACACTCATTTTCTGGTGTTTATTGCTTTCTCAAAACACTCATTTTATACTGAAAATTGCATTTACTTGTGCCTGTACTTTAAACAAATCGTTTTTGCTGTAAATTGTATTTTTTAATTGTCTCTGGCTTCCCACTCATGTGTGACAGCCATTACTGCACTGTAAAAGTTGTTTGTTACCTGTTCTATTGCATTTACTGAAAAAACAAAAAAAACTTGCTATTTTCCCACCTTACTAAGCTAGAAAAGTCCAGTTTCAGATACCTGCTGATACCTGGACTGTATTTGAGCTTCTGTGTTGGCCATACTTTATTTGGGCAAAAAGGAAGTTTCTTTGTTCACCAGTGAGAGTGGGGAGCTTTGAACAGCCTACTTGTCCTTGGAGGAGTGGTTTCTGCCCAGAATCTGTAGTTTTATTGGCCTTTTTGGGCTAATTTCTATCTCTTTAATCTTTCTGATATAAAAACCGCATTTGCGCGATTTAGCTCGCTTGGCAGTGCCGGTTAGCTAGGGTTAAACTATTCCTGGCTCCACAAGGTCTGCTCTTCAGTTTTTCCCTCGGAACTAGACAAACCTTCAACTCTAGCACTCAAACTATTAATTTTACAGCCCAGCACTTGCTTAAAACTCATAACAAGCACTAACTACCCCCAGCACTAGCCCCCTTATACTGTCCAGAAGGACATGGCTCTCTAATTGTCCCCACCAGTAAATCAGGAAAACAGAGCACTCTACCTATTCAGGCATGTCCAAAGGGCAGTTTCTGGTGTACTCCCCAGTCCAACTGGTGAATATGGGCATTTTGAGGCAATGTTACAACTGCCTCATGTACACAGACAACCCTCTCCTCCTACCACTAAACACTAATATATGCGAGTGATGCAATTATACAGCCAGACTGGAGGCAAAGGACTGTCAACCCAAGACTGGAACTGACAATCAAGAGGAGAAGGGTAATACTTGCAACACACCACCGGTCTCACATAGACCTAACAAACCAACACAGGCAAATAACACACATAAATATACAAAAAACATACTCGGAGGCTCTAAATAAAAATCTGCAAAAGCAACAGAGACCTCCAAAGCAGACACCCAAGCAACCTCCACAACCCATCACCAACCATGAAACACATACTTCACATATTCAGTGTGTCACACAATCACAGCCCTTAAGGCAAAGTAACATACCCAACACACTAGTAATAGGTGACTCTATAGTCAGAAACACTGATGTCCCACTAACTAAGCTGGACAAGGAAAAGGTTACAGTTAGCTGCCTGTCGGGTACCAGGATCCACCACATAACACAAGCACTCAGGTCACTCCAGAACAAGTACAAATACGACTGTCATTGTACATGTTGGTGTGAATGACCTGAGACGTACTTCCCTGGACTACATGAAAAGAGACATGGAAGAGCTCTCTGATCATGTAGCCCAGGCAGGTATGATCCTGACCCTGAGTAGCATCCTGCCCTCACCACGAATGATGCCACAGTACAAAGACAAAATGATCAATTTCAACAATTTGCTAAGTTTTTGGTGTCATTCAAAGGAGATCCAGTATCTGTCTGCCTGGGATGGCATGCTCGACAAGCCACATTGCTTCGCAAGAGATGTCTTGCACCTGTAACCCTTAGGCTTTTGAATACTGGCAAAGGCTCTTTCCGCCCCCATAGTGCCTTTTTTAGGCAAGGCTCAAAAGACAAACCCACCCCCGTAAATAGCACAAGAAACCAAAAGTTGAGGGTAAAGCTACTCAATGCCAGAAGTCTAAACATCAAAATGCACACACTCGAGGCACTCCTCAGTATGGATAACATTGATATCTGTGCAGTAACAGAAACCTAGTTTAAGGCTCCTGAGAGTACCCCAGCCCTACCAGGCTATAACTCATACTATACCTTTCAGCCACAGAACCCGGACCGAAACACAAAAGGTGGGGGTGTATCCATTTTCATCAAGGATACTCACACCTCCAGGTTAGTGGGCAGCACAATGCATCAGAGATCATCCAAGTGCAACTAACAAAGGGCAAAACTGTAATCCAAATTGTAGCTTGCTAGAGATCTCCCACCTTGACCCAGGACTCCCATTCTGCATTTCTGGAAACACCGGGAAATATGAAAGTCCTCCCAAACACCCTAATACTGGGTGATTTCAACTACCCAAACATTAACTGAGAGAACTACTCAAGTACTAACTCCCTTTCCCAATGCTTCCTAGAATTTATAAACTTGAATGCCCTGGATCAACTGGTCAACACCCCCACCAAAGGGAACAACATATTGGACCTGGTCATCACCAACATGGGCGACCGGTGTTCCAAACCTGACGTCAACCCTTCGCTGGTTAGATCAGACCATAGACTAATCACTCTGGATATCCATATTCCACTCCCAACCCCATTCAAGCTATTCAAAAGCAAACTTCAAGTTACTTAGGACGGAGGTGAAAAGGTTCACAGCCCACACGCCAATGGAAAATACTGTCCAAGCTGCTGAAACCTATACAAAGGCACTCTATGACCATCTGCAGGAATGTGTGGATCGTGCTATCCCAAGTAAAACCAAAACTCACTCCTCCAAGAAAAGTAAACCTGTCTGGTAGACCCCTGCCATAAACAGGCTCTACAACAGAAGGAGGAAACTAGTACAGACAAGAGCAAAATCCCTAGAAGGAAAGACATCTCTGATCAGTATCAGCAAGAAACTACGATCCCTCATTAAATCATCCAAGGCTAGCTTCAAAAGAAAAATTGCCAAGGATCTCCAAAGATAACCACAAAGCATTATTTAGCTATATCAAGAACCTAAGTGGAAACTCTCAGATCTGCTCTGAGTTGGTGCAGAATGGCACAAAATACACTGAACTGACTGATATTGCCAACATTTTGGCAGATATGTTTAGTGCAAACTTCACACCCCTCTCACCCCCTAAAGGGCCCATAACCATACCAGAAGAATGTAAGACCCCGGCAATCACAGACACACAGGTTAAAACAGCCCTATCCAAAGCCAAAAACACAGCCTCAATGGGACCGGATGTTGTCCCTGGCTGCGTCCTACAAAAGCTCCAAAATGAACTAACCCCCCACCTAAACACACTATTCAAACTCAGCCTCTCTACAGGCTATGCACCCATAGAGTGGTGCACAGCAACAGTTATCCCACTCCACAAAGGTGGCACCACAATGGACCCCGGGATATATCACCCTATAAGCCTGACTAACCTGGTCTGCAAGGCTATGGAGCACATCATCATGGAACTCATTAACAGGGACATTAGGAACCTCCAAACTTTGGACCCCACCCAGTTTGGCTTTGTTAAAGGCAGATCATGCCTCCTAAACCTGGTGGATTTCTTTGAGACAGTTACCAAGGCATTAGACGAGGGTAAGGAGGTCCACACAGCCTACCTAGACTTTGCAAAGGCTTTCAACACCATTCCCCATTCTGGTATTATAGACAAGCTCACCAACCTGAACATTAACCCCTACATCAAGAGTTGGGTTGCAAATTGGCTCATGGACAAAACCTACACGGTGAGAGTTGCAGACTTTAGGTCCGAATCTAAACCGGTTACAAGTGGCGTCCCCCAGGGCTCAGTCCTATGACCCCTCCTGTTCAGTATATACTTCTCAGAGGTACAGGCAAGAACAGGAGGACTTTGGCTGACCAATTTTGCAGACGACTGCAAACTAGGGGCCATAATTGATTCTCCAGCTGATACAGACACCCTCCAGAAGGGTCTCACTGAGATGGATACCTGGTGTCAAAATCATCGTCTCAAGCTGAATGCCAAAAAGTGCATAGTCAACACCTTTGGAAAAAACAAAGTACCCGTGAACTACCACATAGGTGGTAGTCCCCTAAATACAGAAAAAGTAATAAGGAATCTCCGGACCTAAGTAGATAGTAATATCTCCTTGATAATCATACTGCCAAGGTGGTTAGAAAATCCTTCTATGTGGCCCACCTAATCTCAAAAGGGTTTGCATCCAGATCAAAGGAGGTTATTGTGCCTCTCTACTCATCACTTATTAGACCCATTATAGAATACAACACCCCATTTGGGATATACCTTACAAGACACCTGCAACAGCTGGAAAGACCACAGAAGTACCTCACCAAGAGGATTACCGGTCTCAAGCAGATGACCTATGCAGCCGAACTAAAGAAACTCCAGCTGTACTCGGTTGCATGCCACTTACTCAGAGGTGATCTATGCCTGACATACAAGGCCATGTCCAACCCAGAATTGATGGATATGCTCCACCTAAAAAAAACCCAATCCCTGAGAGCCACATGCTCTAGGGATATAAACCTTACCACAACGTTAAATAGGACGTGCTGGAGGGATAGATTCCTGACACAAAGACTCCCCATGCTTTGGAACAAAATTCCAATATACATCAGGCAGACCCCCTCACTAGCATTCTTCAAGAGAAGCCTTGACGGGTTGATGGGAAATCTGAAAATTTACCCCGGGGATCACTGCAGTGGCTCTGCTGGACAGAGGCACAGGGAACTAATGGCTCTGCTGGTTAGAGTCACAGGGAACTAATCTAAGGGGGTGGTGAAAGCCAATACACTGTGGCTAGGCTTATAAATGCCCTTGGGCAGATAGCCTAGTACTTACCTATGAACCTATATATATATATATATATATATATATATATATATATATATATATCCATATATATATATATATATATATATATATATATATATATATATATATATATATCTATATATATATATACATATACATATATATATATATATATATATATATATATATGTATATATATATATATATATACGCATATGGATTTGTATCACTTCAGTGAAAGACCATTGCACTGAAACCCATTTCACTGAGACCAAATCACCTAATGTCCCTTTCACTGAAAGTTCATTTCACCTAAAATTAATTTCACTGACAAGTAGTACTCTAAGGCAAGTCAAAGGTATATGTCCTTTTCCCCACTGTAGTGCGATCCTGGTGTTAGTATATATAGTTGAGGGGTGGGGTGGGGGGCACTGTCCCCCACATTGGTGGTTGTGGGGAGGCATAGCCCCGTACTTAATTTGTTTTTCTGTTGTCTGGTTTTGTTTTACATTATTTGGTAAAACTGAACTAGGTGGGGGGCTACACCCTCCACACCCCCTTAACTATATATAGTAACACCAGGATCACACTACAGTGGAGAAAAGGAAAGATACCTTTGACTTGTCTTAGAGTACAACTTGTCAGTGAAATGAGTTGTAGGTGAAATGAACTTTAGGTTATTTGGTCTCAGTGAAATGGGTGTCAGTGAAATGCTCTCTCAGTGAAGTGATATGAATCCATATATATAAATATATAAATAAATAAATATATAAATATATAAATAAAAAAATATATCATTGTCATCAACCCCCTTTTCCCATTGTCTACATGGGGTCATGGCGCTGTGTCCACTATCACCATCTCTCTCTCTCTCCATTCAGAACCACTCTGTTGTCTTCTTCGACACTCATGCCTGATTGTTGCAGGTCTTCTCTTTCACAATCCTTTCCCCTCTTTGCTTGACACCCTTGTTTCTTGTTGCCTTCTTCCTGTCTGTCCCAAGCCTTTCACCAGTTTGTTTTCTATTTTCCTGCACATGTGCCCCGAACAACTGTAATTTGGTCTCTTTGACCTTTTCTGCAATTGGTGCTACTTTGGTTTCTGCTCTTAGGTCCTCATTTCCTCATCTGTCCCACGGTGGGTACCCTAACACTTGTCTCGGGCACTTCATTTCCATCACCTCTAGCTTCCTCACCTAGTCTGCCTTTACTGCCCAGGTTTCTGTACCATACAGTAGTACTGGTCACACCACTGTTTTGTACACCTTACTTTTCAGCTTCTTTGGCATTCTTTTGTTATACACTACCCCTAACACTGTGTGCTAGTTGGCTGCAGCCCTTCTGATTCTAGCTTTGACCTCCTCATTCAGACTTCCCTTATCCTCACCAACCCCTGCCAGATACTTGAAGCTTTTAACCTGTTTCACTATCTTCCCTTTTATCTCATTTGTATGCTTCGTCTGAACTTCATAATTTGCTGTCATTACAAATGTTTTATCTGTACTTAGTTTTATCCAATGTGCCTTCAGTTTTTGCATTCCATTCATCTATCCTCTGTTGAAGTTATTGCTTAGAGACTGACAGTAATGCCAACATTTCTGCATGCAGCGACTTTGTTGATCTGTCCCCTCTGACCTGTTTGCTAATGTAGTCTATCAGTAGTATTAACAGCAGTGGACTCAGAGCAGAACCCTGGTGCACACCCACTCCCACTAGGAGCCCCTCTGTTAGACCAAACACTGGTTCATACTTGAGTCATTGGTTCCTTGTACATAGCTTGCACTAATGCTATCAATTTTTTTTTGTGTCTCAAACCACCGGAGTACTGCCCATATCATCTTTCTAAGGACCTTGTCATATGCTTTCTTCAGGTCTAGGAATGCCCAGTTGGACTCTTTCCTCAACTCTTGCTTCTTCACAACTGTCTGTCTCACTGAAAACATCAGGTGAGTTGTTGTGCATCCTGATCTGAGCCCAAACTGGTCATCTCCCATCTTACTTTCTACTGCTCTGCATATTCATTTATCAATCACCCTGTCTAGAACTTTCATGCAATGAGACAGGAATTTGATACCTCTGTACCACCCACAGTTCTGGATGTCCCCTTTGTTCTTGTACACTGGCACTAGTATGCTTATTCTCCAGTCACCTGGGATATGCCTTTCTCTCCACACTGCTATGAGTACCCTCAGTTTCCTTTTCTCCCCTATCTCACCCAACATCTTTATCATATCTTCTGTGACCTCATCTGAGCCTGCTGCTTTCCCGGACTTCATTTCTTTAGTGCTGTTCTTACTTCTTCTGTGATGGGCTCCTCCTCTTCTCTAATTGTAGGCTGCGTCTGGGGCAGTACAGCTTCTGTGAGGTTTTCTTCTTTCAGAAGGTGCTGAAAGTACACCTTCCATCTGTATTTGAAGTTTTGTGGACTGGTGAGCAGGTTGCTGCTGGCAACTGTTATGAAGTATGAATAACTATCTTCGTTATCTTGCTGTTTTTGCCTTGCAATCTAATATAGTTTCTTTGTGCCATCTACTGACTTGTTCTCTGCTATTGCAATTCCTTTCTTAGCTTCTTTGTTAGCCAACCAGTATTCCTTAATTGCCTGGTATGTCTTTCTATCTCGCACTTTTTCCTAGATGCCTTCTTTATTTTGATGAATTCCTGGGACTTCTGTATTCCACCACCAGCGTTCCTTATGTACCGTATTTCCATACCTGGTTGACCACATATCTGTTCTGTAGTTCTCACACATGATGTTTTGAGGTACTGCCATTCTTCTTTATCTCCAACTATTTCCTCTTCTTCTTAGGGTGCTAGAGCCCAGAGTAATTCTTTGAACTGTTGTGCTTTCTCTCCAGGCATCTTCCAGGTATTCAACCAGGTCTCAGTTGACCTTAGAGCTGTCCCTGACCACTCCTTGGTGCTGATTGTAGCATTTAGTAGTTTAGGCTGTTACCAGACTGTTTCACTGGGAATGACCTTGCAATTGAGGAAGTCTACCCAAGTCACATGTTGGCCACTCTTGCATGTGGTCTTGTGACTGTCTCTCTCTCTTTTTCTGAACCATGTGTTGGCTATAATTAAGCCATTTGACAGACAGAAGTCTAGAATGGCAATAGTCCTGAAACTGCTTTCTTAATGCACTCTTGTCCTCACTATCACAGCCCTGCAGTGGGGCATATGCTGAGATTATGAATACTGCCCTATCATTACACTGGGGCATAGGCTGAGATTATGAATAGTGCCCTATCCTTACACTGGGGCATAGGCTGAGATTATGAATAGTTTCCTATCCTTACACTGGGGCATAGGATGAGATTATGACTAGTGCCCTATCCTTACACTGGGGCATAGGCTGAGATTATGAATAGTTTCCTATCCTTACACTGGGGCATAGGCTGAGATTATGAATAGTGCCCTATCCTTACACTGGGGCATAGGCTGAGATTATGAATAGTTTCCTATCCTTACACTGGGGCACAGGATGAGATTATGACTAGTGCCCTATCCTTACACTGGGGCATAGGCTGAGATTATGAATAGTTTCCTATCCTTACACTGGGACATAGGCTGAGATTATGAATAGTGCCCTATCCTTACACTGGGGCATAGGCTGAGATTATGAATAGTTTCCTATCCTTACACTGGGGCATAGGCTAAGATTATGAATAGTTCCCTATCCTTACACTGGGGCATAGGCTGAGATTATGAATAGTGCCCTATCCTTACACTGGGGCATAGGCTGAGATTATGAATAGTTTCCTATCCTTACACTGGGGCATAGGCTGAGATTATGAATAGTTTCCTATCCTTACACTGGGGCATAGGCTGAGATTATGACTAGTGCCCTATCCTTACACTGGGGGCATAGGCTGAGATTATGAATAGTTCCCTATCCTTACACTGGGGCATATGCTGGGATTATGAATACTGCCCTATCATTACACTGGGGCATAGGCTGAGATTATGAATAGTTCCCTGTCCTTACACTGGGGCATAGGCTGAGATTATGAATAGTGCCCTATCCTTACACTGGGGCATAGGTTGAGATTATGAATAGTTCCCTATCCTTACACTAGAGTCTGATTGCCATGTGTCGGTCACTAATGATATACTTCACTGCCTTCTGAAGCCTCTCTCTCATCATAATTCCCACAGCATTTCTAGCCTGTCCTCTTCCTGAGTAGCAAGCTCTGGCTCTCAAGCCATGTGTGGACATCTAGCCTTTTCCTTATCATCATGTCCTCCACTTACAAGCTGCATCCTATCAGTGGACCTGTAGCACTTTTTAGTTGAAGTTTGGCAAGGTGATTGGTTTTACGTCCAGCTTTCACTCAACAGAGCTATACCAGATAACCCAAACTGGGTGACTGGACACTGGCTGGCTAGTAGCTTATAGACCCAGGGTTGGCTTTCTGGCAGGCATACACTTGCCAACAGAGGCACATACAATCCTTCCACTATTAGCATGGGTTTCTGGTGTAGGTCAGAGTAAGCCGGATCTTCAACCCACTTACCACCAGCAAATACCCTTGCCTATTTGGTGACATTAGTCAACATGACAGAAACACCTAGAGCCATATTTTACACCATCAAGTGTGTAGCCCTGCCATGGCATGCACACCACAGTAGATACCCAAAGTGGTTGGTTTATGCAACTCTTCCCCCTATAGAGTGCCATGGACAGTCTGTCCTGCTGCTGCTGCCCACAACTCCATTCTTTGGTGAGTTTGAGAAGGAAATACTCAGCATGTCTTTTTGAGGAACCCCACAGAGACACATAGAAGGAGATAGAGCATGCAGATTCCAGACAGGCATTGGCCAGAGGTCAGGATCTAACCTTATACCTTGTCCTTGACCTTAGCCAATATGCTAACTGGTTTCCTATATATCATTTCTCTCTATCTCTCTCTGGTTGTCGCTCCATGTATACACACAGATGCACACACACACACACCCACACACTTGTATAGATATATGGGTCCATGTCAACTTAATGAACAGCAATATACTGAAAGTCAAAATACTAAATGTGCAATGTTGAAATGCTGAAATGTTAAGATCTTGAAATCAAAATACCTCTTTCCCTACGTGATACATATTTAGAGAGCCAAACTTGCCCTTCTGCACGACCCATGTTAGTACTCATTTCTGAGTTTCGCTAACAGGGAAGTCATATCGCTTGTTGACTGGATGATTACTAGTACAGTGTACACATGTAGTGTATGTATGCTATCAGTAGCTTTTTTGAACTCAACATTGCAAAGTTTCTCCATTTTAACATTGCATCATTTTGCTTACAGTGTTCCAGTACAGAGGTATTCAATAAGTTGTCATGTACCATTAAGACCTACTTCCAACTAAAGGGGAGTGTCAGTCTGATTCCTTATTACCCTGCTTTTGAAATGTTATAGCTCCAAACCACCATAAAAATACTGAATGCAACTTCATCTTCAGTCATTTATCACCCTCCATATCTCCTAAAGCTCATGATAGCTACATTGCCATTACTGATATCCCTAGAAACCGTAACCCATTTATTATAAGCGATTTCAGTTACTCCACAATAAACTGCCTCACATACACTACATGGAAGACATAGCCACTACTGCCTTCACTGTGTAAACGAAAACTATCTGGAACAGATGGTAGACATTCCAGCATCCTAGATCCTGGTCTTTACTAGTACTGCCATATCTTGTACAACTCTACTAGTCTTGGTCTTTACTAATACTGACGTATCTTGTCCAACGCTACTAGTATTGGTCTTTACTAATACACCTGTATCTTGTCCAACCCTACTAGTATTGGTCTTTACTAATACTGCCATATCTTGTACAACTCTACTAGTATTGGTCTTTACTAATACTGCCTTATCTTGTACAACTCTACTAGTATTGGTCTTTACTAATACTGTCTTATCTTGTACAACTCTACTAGTATTGGTCTTTACTAATACTGCCGTATCTTGTACAACTCTACTAGTATTGGTCTTTACTAATACTGCCTTATCTTGTACAACTCTACTAGTATTGGTCTTTACTAATACTGCCTTATCTTGTACAACTCTACTAGTATTGGTCTTTACTAATACTGCCGTATCTTGTCCAACGCTACTAGTATTGGTCTTTACTAATACTGCCGTATCTTGTCCAACGCTACTAGTATTGGTCTTTACTAATACTGCCGTATATTGTACAACTCTACTAGTATTGGTCTTTACTAATACTGCCTTATCTTGTACAACTCTACTAGTATTGGTCTTTACTAATACTGCCGTATCTTGTCCAATGCTACTAGTATTGGTCTTTACTAATACTGCCGTATCTTGTACAACTCAACTAGTATTGGTCTTTACTAATACTGCCTTATCTTGTACAACTCTACTAGTATTGGTCTTTACTAATACTGTTGTATCTTGTACAACTCTACTAGTATTGATCTTTACTAATACTGCCGTATCTTGTACAACTCTACTAGTATTGGTCTTTACTAATACTGCCGTATCTTGTCCAGCGCTACTAGTATTGGTCTTTACTAATACTGCCTTATCTTGTACAACTCTACTAGTATTGGTCTTTACTAATACTGCCTTATCTTGTACAACTCTACTAGTATTGGTCTTTAATAATACTGCCGTATCTTGTTCAACGCTACTAGTATTGGTCTTTACTAATACTGCCTTATCTTGTACAACTCTACTAGTATTGGTCTTTACTAATACTGCCTTATCTTGTACAACTCTACTAGTATTGGTCTTTAATAATACTGCCGTATCTTGTCCAACGCTACTAGTATTGGTCTTTACTAATACTGCCTTATCTTGTACAACTCTACTAGTATTGGTCTTTACTAATACTGCCTTATCTTGTACAACTCTACTGGTATTGGTCTTTACTAATGCTGCCTTATCTTGTACAACTCTACTAGTATTGGTCTTTACTAATATTGCCTTATGTTGTACAACTCTACTAGCATTGGTCTTTACTAATACTGCCTTATCTTGAACAACTCTACTAGTATTGGTCTTTACTAATACTGCCTTATCTTGTACAACTCTACTAGTATTGGTCTTTACTAATAAAACCATATCTTGTCCAAGCTACTAGTATTGGTCTTTACTAATACTACCTTATCTTGTACAACTCTACTCGTATTGGTATTTACTAATACTGCCTTATCTTGTACAACTCTACTAGCATTTGGTCTTTACTAATACTGCCTTATCTTGTCCAACTCTACTAGTATTGGTCTTTACTAATACTGCCTTATCTTGTATAACTCTACTAGTATTGGTCTTTACTAATACTGCCGTATCTTGTACAACTTTACCAGTATCATTCTGCATTACTAAATGAAACCACAGATTGGTGATGTTCACATATGCAACTCAAGGTACATCACAAACAAACTGATCAGTTTTCAGGGACTTCCACACCAAATTAATGACCTAAATAAGTTCTACTGCAGCCGTACTCAGAATGACCATTTATAAAGAATGAAAACATCTACTTCTGGATTCTTCTCTCACCTGAATAATTATATAAAGGCAGTATTTCCTACCCATGCCAATTACTCAGGAAAAATAAAAAAAACAACCTTTGTGGTTGAATACTTGTAAAAATAATAAACAAATGGAAACAAAGTATTACATTCTTATAGATGGCCACACACTCCTGATCTTAAGAAGGCACTAAAGTGTGCTAGCACAGCAGTTAGAAAACAGAGACGATTATGAACTCAAAATGTTACCAAACATTATTATTAATTCTTCTTTAACTACTTTAGAAAGTTATGAAACAGCTTCAATAATTGTTAATAATTGATTCTTAATGATATCATTCATTATCATCCTAAAGAAATAGCTGATATACTGGATGACAAACTTAATACACTTCAACCATCCTCAAACTGTTATCCTGACTCCTCAGTCCCTGAGTGCCCAAGATCATTGGGAAAAATTCCTAACATCTTTTTCTAAAACAAAGAATACCACATCCACTAGCTCTGCTCATATACTAGAAAACTTAAATAGCTCAAAGTATTGCCTAAAGTAACCTCTTTTAAACCTCTTTAGCATGAGTTTGGCAATGGATTACTTTTTCAAAGCCTGGCGAATAGTTATTGTGATGTCTTAACATGAGGGAGGGCGAACAAAGGATCCTGGCAATCACTGACCCATTATCCTTACCAACCTTGTTTGCAAAGTTATCACGTCTGACCTGATAAATGTAGAGATTGTTAACTGCTTAGGCATTAATCCACATCAGTATTTTTAAAGATAACTTATGCCTTTTTAACTTTGTAAATCTCTTAGTGATGGTATCTCAGGCAGCTGATGATGGTTATGCAGTACATATTGAATTCAATCTCATCCATTTTGCAGGCTTTGCTGACAATTTGGAGAACCTAAACATCAATCCATCGGTAGTAATAGTTGGATAACAAATTGTTTGTCAAACAGAACATGTTGTTAGAGTAGCGGATGCCACCTCATAATTTGAAAATATCACAAGGTTAGTTCCTCAGAGTTCACTGTTGGGTCCTGTTCTATTTGGCATTTATTCCTATAATCTGTAGCCAATATCCCAGAGTTCTGTCTAACAAAATTCACAGATGGCTGTAAATAAGTCATTAGTGGAATAGGGACAAACACACAAGTGCAGGTTGGTTTTTACAATACAAACAACTGGGGCAAGTGCTGTGGCCTCACATTAAATGCCAAAAAAGGAGCATTCCCCACTTTGGTAAAAGAAATGCCCCTTTATTATACTACATAGATGACATACCACTTAAGGACGATACTGTTATTAGAGATCTAGGAATCCTAGAAGGTCACAGTTATTTAATCATCATGTCTTCACAGTAGTGAAAAAAAATCTTTTGTTCTAATTTTCCCATATGTTTCAGGTTTCTATTACCAGGACAGGAATGGACCCCATTCCTGAGTGAGGGAACAATTAAGACTTATGAAATTAGTATTGGTTTGGACTTTGATCCTGGTAATTATTGACCCATTTTGCTCTTTTGAATACCAATAAGGTACCCAGAATGACTTCATTCTGCAGATCATATGAAGTCACATGTATTTATGGCTTATTTAAGTACAAATGTAAATTCACTTTTATTAGAGCAGTTATTCTAGTTATGTCAATGATTAATGCTACTTTTACCATTTTTTCTTGGACTACATCTGTTTTTCTGCATATATTTTCTTAACTGTAGGTAGTAAGTGACCCCACTTGATCCAGACTTCATCATTCTCAGTAAAGCATTATGGTTTGTATTTCCAATGCTTTTCAGCTGCTTGTATAATTTAGAATAACCATTCCTGGCTCAATATACTTATTAATATTCCTTTCAGTATAAAGATTTACAGCCACGAGTGTATCTCAGTAGTAACAAGAAGTGGAACCCGTTTCCAGTTCTGTTCTACAGAACCTGCGTTTGTGTTTCTCCCATTTTTATACAGACCTTATAAATGAATGTTTACGCAGTTCACTATCTTGTGTTGCCATTGTCAGCTGTTCATCTTTTGATTTATATTCACCTCTACTTAGCCATTCTGCATCCAATCTTGGTAAACATTTCGTTGTTCTAGGAGTTCTCTGTACTTCCACTATGTTTGTGGACTTTGCAACTTTCTTGCCTTTTTACTTGTGGTTCTTCTTGTCCTTTAATTTCTAGTCTTTCTTTTTTTTACACTTTCAGTTGCTTCCTAAATTCCATCTACCTCTTGCATGGTTTCTGTTTCCACTTCTTTCTGAAATGCTTCTGCTAAACTAAGCACAGATATCATTTTTAATCTTCTAGTCATCATGCTTTAGAAATTTCACTATGTTTGGATCTGATAAGATAACCAAATATTTAGGTACCCCACAATTGCAGACCAATATATGCAGTCAGAGTTGATGAGGCCTATACCTCCTTCAGACTGAGGGATGTAGAATCTTAGTATTCACTGGTTTCTATATATCATTTGATAGGCTTTAAACTTTTTTCTCTTGCCCATCTGATTTAATAGTGTTTGGAGCCAGTTAGTCACAGCAGAGTTTTACATTAGGACAAGAGGAAGAAACTGATTTATAACTTGGACTTTTATTCACAGATATCAAGACGACACTCATTACTAGCTTTAGTCTTCTGATGTATTCCTTACTAAGCATTGTTTACTTCTGTACATGTTTTTTTCTGACCATTCATTTGTTCCGGTATATTTATATACTCCCTCTGCGTCAAGTTCATTTATATTACATTCCTCAATATATTCTTGGTTCTGTTGTTGTCCTTCTACAAATGCTGCTTTTATATATGTATTAAGATCACATGTCATTCTTATATCATCTGAGAATGTTTTAACCATTTGTAGTTGTGCTTTCAAGTCCTCATCAGATGAACTATACAATTTTAAATGGTGAGTAAAAAGTAGATGAGAAGTCTTTGTTGATTTCTGGAAGTTAAGCTGCAACTATGAACTAGTCTATTAAGTAAACAGCTTAATGGGTTAAGGGCAAGACTCTAAAAAAAAAAAAAAACATCAGTGGTGACAATGATTCACCCTGAAATATCCCATTGGAATTTTTATCGCTGGGATAATAATTTGCCCGTTTGTCATGGCTTAACTGCAAAGTGGCTTGACCAGTGTAAGGTGTATCTTATACATCTGTATGCATTCCATAATCAGTGAATATGGGAAGTTATTAAATGCTTGTATGTAATCGCTGACATACTAAAAGTCTTGTCCTTTTTAACAGCTCTCCATTGTGGCTATATGTAACAATAAATGACCCTTTGTTCCATATGACGTTTTGAATGCATTCTTCTTCTTCTGTTGCCATGACTTAACAGTTTTCTAAGTGGTTATAAACTCTGTCACCATCAGTTCCATTATTTAATTTGCATATTGTCATGGGGATGTTACTGGCCTATAGTTCTTTGGATGGCTTGCAGGTCACTCTTGAGGAGGAGAATATTTTCATCCTGCTGTTACTCAGATCAGTGTCTATCCAGGATGGACATATAAGTCATTTTTACTTAGGGATACATCCTTGAGTAAAGGTGTTAATTCCTTTAACTAGAAGTTAGGTGCTACATCTAGACCTGAGGTTTTCCATTTAAGAGTTTTTCTTAATTTTGTCTCAGTTATTTCTGACGGTTGATTCAATCTGTGTCCTACATCTTCTGCATTAAAGCTTCTTACCGTCTGTTTTAACCCTTCTGCCCATCTGGCATCTTTACTATGTTTTATGAATATCTTCATACATTCTTCTTCTTCTTCATAGTGTACCTGCTTCTTTTTTGGTGTTTTTCTGTTGCTTTTCCTTTGTTTTCCAGTTCTCTGTAAAATGTTTTTGGGTTATTTTCCTTTATGTTTATCTGCACACCTTTAAGTTTTTCTGCTTATGCTGACATTTTTAATTTATGTTTGGAAATAGTGCATGATATGTGTGTTACATTTACCACATCTATTTTTTTAAGAATTTGTGGTGATTTATTTCCTTTTCTCTATTCTAACAGAGATACTTCTTGCTTTAGTTGTTTCAAAGTTTTCTCTAGTCATTGCTTCTGTGGATTATGCTCTACTTATGTATTTCCTTCTCTTGTTGGTACCATTTTATTCCTTATTACTATAGCTGCACAGTAATGTATCTTATTTATTTCTGTTATATCACACAACTTGTTCTTAAGAATCCCAGTTAGTGGGTTGTTTTACCGTTATTCTAGTATTTTGGGTCTTATTTACTTTTTGTAATCTATTTCTTTCATCTACCTTAAAATGTCTGTAAGTATATAATAACTCGAGCAGATCTTTCATTAGATAATTTTCTTCTGGACTGCGAGTATCCTCTTTGCTCTCTGTTTCCTGTACTTTCCCTTGGTGTGCAAATTCAAATGGACTGTTCATGCAAGTGTCCTAAATAAGGTTCAAGAACATTGCTCTGGAGCATAACTTCTTTTAGTGCATCTTAATCTGTGTTCTGCTTCTCCATCTGGGGACTCATTGCCCTATCACATTGTAATATTGCCTGTGTTAGAGTTTCTATACTAAATCCTTATGTTGCAAATGTTTATTACTTCATTCGCTATTTAGTTAACCTCTGCCTTGGTAAACCTCTTTTTAAATCATTTCATCTTTGCAATCTTATTTTCTTAAATGGGAAATGTACCACATCCAGGTGTCTTTGCCTATGTTTCATTTTTCCTATTCATTAGTTTGTCTTTCTTGTTGGCATAAGTATTGGCCTGGATCAGATTTATTCTTCTTTCCCGCGCCCGTGTTTCTTTTTGTAGCTTTCAGTAACCTTTGTTTTTTGCTCCTATCTTGTCTTACTTCCTCTACTGCTTTCTTTTCCAGTTGACAATGTTTCTTCACCAAGTAATGCTGACTCAATGCATTAAGATTCTTAAATGAGTATTTGTAGCTTTTAATTGTTTTTGTTTTACAAGTATTTTTCTTTCTTCCAGTTTTACTGTCTGGATTTTTTTGCATAGTATTAACAATACACAATTGCTGACTGGACTGCAGCAGCCCTATGTCCGTTGCTTAACCTATCTTTTTTATCGTGTTTTTTTCTGGGCTACTTTTTCCTTCTACCGAGGGAGGCACCCTCTGTCCATCTCTCCAGCCCAGCTAATAATGAAGGATAGTTCTTCTATAACCAAAGGAGCTGACTTACACTGCATTCATATCTTGTTTTGTATATAATGCCTCGTTTGTTATATGTTTATCAAGATATATCAATCGTCTGGAGATACCCTAGTGGTTTTTAATCACAAAAACTTTGCAGGCCTTAAATCCCATAATGCTCTAGACTGACTGGCTGCCCTTTCTCTGTATTCTGTTTCCTAGGTGATCTGTGTTTGGCCTTTCTATTCATGAAGTGATTCAGCTGTTTAGACCTATTGTTTCTTCATAAAGATAATTGTTCTTAAAACAAATATAAAGGACTTAACTTCCATCTCTATCAAAACGTTTATAGGACATGTTGGTATAACATCTTATCCATCAGTGGAATAAACTACTGTTGCATATTAAATATAGTGGCACTTTGGCTACTTTTAAGACTCGCTCAAACAATTAGAAGGTGACTCATAAAATCTCCCTGAGTTTATCCGATATGATTCTCATTTGTAGAGATTACACTTGATGTTGGGTGTTTTAGGCTAGAGCTGAAAATTGTCTGAAGACTAATTGCCTAATATATATAGTTATAAACTTATGATCTATGCATCTAATTAATTAATTTTTTCATGGAACCACAGAGAGAATAATTAAATTTTTCTCATCATAAGTGGGATTGTAGGTGTAATTTCTGCTGGGTATTTAAAATATTTTACTTTATTTTAACAAGACATGTATAAATATACAGCTATTTCACAATTTATTGTGGTTTTTATGCTGCTTATTCTGTACCTGATTTGAATGCCAAATCAATGCTTGGCATCATTTCTTTGCTGTTACTTGTAGCATGTAACCCTTTTCTTGTAAATATCCTTTTAACTTTCTTCCTACCTCTAACAGCTTCCTGATTTCCTGTAATTCCTATCATCTTCCCTCACACCACTTCCTGGTATTCCCCTTTACTTTGCATTGGCTTCTGTTTGATGTGGTTTGCAAGCCAGAGTTTTACCCTAGAAAATGGTGATACAGAGTAAGTGAATGCCTTTAGCTGCCCAACATTCCAGAGTGCTGGATTAATGCCCCAGGGCAAAAATCTATGTGTACTGAATGAAATATTTTCTTTGAGATACCATTTCCTTTCCCTTCAGTAACTACATTTCTTAAAAAGTCAAGGTGAGTAAGCTGAAATAAAATTATAATAATTCAAGTGTCTCAAACAGCAATTACAACTTCTCCCTTTGCTAACTGCTACGATTAAGAAGTCAGGGTTTGTAAGAGAAAAAAAACAAAGTAAAACAAGTAAATGTATCAGCAGTTAAAAGACCATGTGTGTGTGTGTGTGTGTGTGTGTGTGTGTGTGTGTGTGTGTGTGTGTGTGTGTGTGTGTGTGTGTGTGTGTGTGTGTGTGTGCACGTATGCATGTGCGTGTATGTGTGTGTGTGTGTGTGTGTGTGTGTGTGTGTGTGTGTGTGTGTGTGTGTGTGTGTGTGACATAGAGAGAGAAAGAGACTAGTACTTGCATACACTGTGTCTGACGATCTGAGATGCATTAATTTGGGGTGGTTATTTTTTATGTATAAATCCAGTAATTTTATTACATTGTATCAGACATCTGATCTGTACACAGTCAGGAGAGTGAATAGAAAAGAAGGAAAATTATGAAAGCATGTAAGAAGTCACCATCCACTTATCTCAGGACCACGACGTCAGCAAGCAAATGTAAGAAAATATAATAGAAGTATTATAAGAAAATGTAAATCTTAGTACAAGCTTGGCGTTACTACAGATAGCAAATAAAATTGCAAATATGTCAGGAAATGAAGTAACTCTCACTTTTATCCACACTATCCATTAAAATATATTTTCCCTGAAACTACACTGAGACAAGTCTTAAAATCCTGGTCAGTGACTAAAAATAATGTTTTCAAGGGACTAGACAATGTCCCAGCCTGCATACACATCAGTACAGTGTGTGTACTACCCGAGCCTCTAAGTAAACGGTTCAAACTCAGATGTCCAAAGCCTTGTGCCTGATGCCTGGAGAACAGCCACAGTGATTCTCATTCAGGAGTGTGACCCTTCTGCTGATCCAGGTGATTTTAAGGCCATCAGCCTCTCCAGTCTTATATGTGAAGCTGTGGAATGTATGACAGCAGAACTTATTTATGCAGGCACAATCAGCTTAAGTGTGTGCATGTGCCCATGTGTGTGTGTGTGTGTGTGTGTGTGTGTGTGTGTGTGTGTGTGTGTGTGTGTGTGTGTGTGTGTGTGTGTGTGTGTGTGTGTGTGTGTGTGTGTGTGTGTGTGTGTGTGTGTGTGTGTGTGTGTGTGTGAGACTGTCTCTCTTCCAGTTCATCCATGTGTGTGTGTGTGTGTGTGTGTGTGTGTGAGACTGTCTCTCTTCCAGTTCATCTGTGTGTGTGTGTGTGTGTGTGTGTGTGTGTGTGTGTGTGTGTGTGTGTGTGTGTATGTGTGTGTGTGTGTGTGTGTGTGTGTGTGTGTGTGTGTGTGTGTGTGTGAGACTGTCTCTCTTCCAGTTCATCCGTGTGTGTGTGTGTGTGTGTGTGTGTGTGTGTGTGTGTGTGTGTGTGTGTGTGTGTGTGTGTGTGCACTGTGAGACTCTCTCTTCCAGTTGATGTGTGTGTGTGTGTGTGTGTGTGTGTGTGTGTGTGTGTGTGTGTGTGCGTGTGTGTGTGTGTGTGTGTGCACACGTGTGAGACTGTCTCTCTTCCAGTTCATCTGTGTGTGTGTGTGTGTGTGTGTGTGTGTGTGTGTGTGTGTGTGTGTGTGTGTGTGTGTGTGTGTGTGTGTGTGTGTGTGTGTGTGTTTGTGTTTCTATGTGTGTGTGTGTGTGTATATGTCTATAGATGTTATCAAATGCTTCATATAACATATTTAACAAGTAAAATACTTACTTCTGCAACAGTTACATATCCCTCACCAACTTTGATATACTAGACAGAACTATTTTATGTCAAAACTGTGGAAACAAACAATATGTATTTACCAATACTAAAACAAATCTGAAACAATATGACCAGTAGCTATTTTAGGTGCAATAATGCCCTCCAGAGTGGATACTGCAGGGAAATGGCAGACCTTCCAGGGACTGAGAAGCTCTTATATATGGAGTCAATCCTCACAACCCACCAGGGCAGTCTATTTCCCTGCAATACCTACCCTGTCCAGCATCAGAGCCTGCTTATTAACTTGCACACATTTATTGAGAAGACTGCTGTTTTCTTCTCGTCAGTCAAGGAACTGTGCTCTCTGCATTTCTTCATGGACACCTTCACACCACTACCTTAACCATCCCATTACTCTATAATGCACCACTACCTTAACCATCACATCACTCTATAATGGACCACTACCTTAACCATCCCATTACTCTATAATGCACCACTACCTTAGCCATCACATCACTCTATAATGAGATCATACTTTGTTGAAACAGACTTTGTCTTCAGCACTTGTGAAGAAAGACTCCTCGATCATGTCCTCTTCCATTCCTGTACAACACCCAGTGTGAATCTCCTCATGTCTACTTCTAGCCATACGTATTCACCACAGTACACAGATTATTGTGCCCCCAAATCTACACACCCAACTAATTCTGTGTACTTCATTTCAGTACTGATAGGATGGATGACCAGATAGAATAACATGATGATTCAAATGCCATAGGCTCTTCTGAAAACTGTCTTAATCCTAACAGACTGTAACTTAATCCTTCTCCTTTTCTTTTCAAGTTTAACTTCTTCTGATGAGACAATAAGCAAGAGTCGGGGTGCAATGCTTCCCTTGCCTTGTTGTGAACCTTGAAGTCCTTAGAATGTTATGATCCAGTACTGATTGTGGAGGTGATGAACAGAAGGGTTTACTTTGCCCTCTACTACATGTCATCCTCCATTCGGTGGTGAGACCTTAATGGAACATCTCCAAGGAGAGACATAAAGAAAAAAAAAAAGGCTTGTGATGTCATAGAATAAATATGCACATACACAATCTACCTAGTGTCCCCATGCTGGAAGTGGATATACAGTTCTAGAAGTCCTGGTTATATCTCTTCTGGTAACAAGCCACTGCAGACTTTTACGTTACATTCCTTCAGGGATTTAACCTTGTGAACTTGCTTAAGAGATTTGATCTGAAAGATAAAATGCAGTGACTGAGGTTGCCATTTTTATCCAAAATGCTGAGTCACAGACGAAACTGTTTATGCTCTGGAGACCCTTAGCAGGGTTCTTTCTCCCGAAACAACATTAGTGCCCCATGTGGATGGTTGACATTAGTTGACTAAGAAAGACGAAGGTTATACTAACGGTGTCTTTTCACGACGGTAGCTTCAGTGATAGCCTGTTCTCCTTTTCTGAGTAATTTTAAGTTTTCACGTAAATCCAGAAGCATGTGGCATTTACAAAGAAGATGAAAACATATTTCAGATGTGCAGTATAATACCAGTTTGAAAATTAGAACTATATTTGGAGGAATATTACTGCTGTTGCAGATTTCTGACTTTATCACAGTAAAATATACATTCATATGGTATCCTAACAAAAGAATTGATAAAAGGTACTTAAAACTTCCTGGATATTCACTTCAGTAAGTATGATCTATGTCAAGATTGCTTTCAGAAGCATTGTATATGCTTGAATTGAGGGTGACTACACTAACATTTATAAAAAATCACTATATGCTCATTAAATGTGTGGATTGTGCCCCTCTGAATTACATCTGGATCAAAATGAAAGGAATGATCAGTCTCTATATATTGAAAAGGTGATTTAAAAGACTGTTTCTTGAGCACATCTATCACTTTTTATCTAACAATCATTACATTTCTCAGTTTACTATGATATCTATACATTCTCAACACTTAGGTTCATAGGTATTTGCTAGGCTAACAACCACAAGTGCTTTTTTAAGCCTAGCCATGCATCCCAAATCTCTAACAAGTTCTGGTACCCTCAATAAGTGTAAGCAGGAGCCTGGGAAATGAACCATTTGCAGGTTGCCTGTGCCCATTAGAGACAGGTGCCAAACCAGGGATGAATTTCCTGTTCCCCATTCAATTGTCCAAGTTACACTCGAATTGGGTTAGGGAGGAACTCTGCTTAACATGGATAGGGGTGTTGTACTCCATGATATGTCTGATGAATGCCGAATACAGTAGAACAATGACTTCCTTGTACCTAGATACCATGCCATACCTTTGTTTATAGGTTGTGCAACACAGAATGATTTCCTCACCACTGTAGACATGTGATGATCAAAGGCTAGATTACTGTCTATATGTGTCCCTAAATCCCTGACTACTGGGTCAACTCTAAGGGGTATGTTGTCAATATGATAATTACCAGGGGTGCATAACTTCCTGAAGGATAGTATTATGCATTTCTTGACATTTAGCTTTAGTCCGTGGTTCTGACACCAGTTGTGTGTCTGTGTCAGCCCTTCCTGGAGAACATTTGTGTTAGTGTGGGATTCAATGACAGCTCCTAATTTGTTATTATCTGCAAATTTAGTCAGCCAGAGGACATTGACATTGGCCTTGACTTCAGAGAAGTAA
Organism: Protopterus annectens; assembly: GCF_019279795.1. Classification (NCBI taxonomy): domain Eukaryota; kingdom Metazoa; phylum Chordata; order Ceratodontiformes; family Protopteridae; genus Protopterus; species Protopterus annectens. The sequence continues at coordinate 1,354,673,186 of NC_056746.1, read as the reverse complement.
TTACAAAAAAGTAGCAGTCCCAGGACCCTCTTTGTAGAGGTAGACTCCCCAATTCTAACTTCCTGAGTCCTGTCTCTGAGCCAGCTGGGTATCTAATGGGTGACATAAGGGTTTGTACCTACCTTCTTGAGTTTGTCAACAATGCCCGAGTGGGGTATTGTGTCAAATGCTTTGGGCAGGACAAGGTAGGCATTGTGAACCATTTTGCCCTTATCCATTGCTTAGGTCGCTACCAGACTCAGTAGGCATGACCTGACCTTGACAAACCCAAATCGGATTGGGTCAGGTGTCTGGAGGTTTACTATGTCATTATTGATCATTTCCATGATAATTCTTTCCATGGCTTTGCATATGAGACTAGTGAGACTTATGGGTCTGTAGAAGGCCCACCTTTGTGCAGAGGGATTATTGCTGCTGTTCTCAATTCATGAGGCATGAAGCCTGATTGGAGGCTACAGTTAAACAGCAATTCCAGAGGGCCTGATGGGTCTTGTCTCATGCTGTTTAGAAGATATCCTGTGATATTGCCTGGGATCATTGATGCAGTGTTCTTGGCCTTAGAGAGAGCATTAAGGACCTGTTCCCTAGTAACAGCAGGGGGCATTATATTTGATGGTTGAAAATGGCCCTTTCACTAGTCCATATACCAGGAGGGTCTATATCATATGAGTGAATCTGACAAATTACGAACGCTCATAATATTGAACGTACCAGACCTCGAACATCCTATTGTGGGGGGCTGTGCCCCCCCCCCACTCCCTGCTAAATATATATTCCAACTCTGAGATCGCACTACAGTGAGGAAGGGCAAATATCCCATTCTTCACTGTACCACAATCTCAGTGGTCATTAAATGTGAATGAAAGCGCTAAAACAACTTGGTGTCTCTTATTGAGCTGTGTTTGGTACTGCAGTTGTGGAACTTTTATTATTTGGTTTCTGTCTAGCTTCTTTGTGAATTCAGATTTTACATTAACATGGATTTTCTGAAGGATATGAAGTCTGGAACTATGTTATTATTTTCTGACTTCAATCCTCAATGATTTGCCAGAAAAACTAAATTTTACGAAGAACAGACCAAAAATATAAGGCAAAAATGTGTGCATTATGCAAAAATCTGGACAGTTGAGAGGTATGTCTCCAGCGTCCTACTCCAGTCCTTTTTGTTCTCCCCACTACCGTATCTAATTTAATTCATTTCTGCAGACCTTTCTTCTACCTGTTTCCTCCCTACTTACCTAAGGTACTTGAAGATACCCTAACTGCACTCTTTTTATAATCACCTTCTCTCCATCCTTATATAACCTGAATATTAACACCTCTCTCGTACTAAGACATCACTCAGTTTCCCCTCATTGTCTCTAATCATGTAATCGCTAATATCCCTTTCAATATCTTATTCGAATTGTCTCAGGTCTCAAATCTATTTAACAAGTAATGTGACTACTGAGATTTTCCTTTCTCCAAATCATGCTATTGTTTTTTATTGTGCTCTCCTATGAAACATTTGTTCTATGATTTTCATATTACAGCATTTTTGTAGTATAACATGATACTTTGTGATTTAAAATATCTGTACTTGGATTTTTGAAAGGTTGTGATTGTGGAGCTTTGCTCCCCAGCCTCCGTTGAAAATGGACACTTTCTGGCACAATCAGACTTTCCTGGTAAACAAATGTCAAATAAATAAATAGTAAATGAATGTGACTGTAAATCTTTTACTAGGGAGGACTGATTTTCCTGTTATTCTACTCAAAAAGCTTCTCATAGGGTGATAAGCAAAGACAGAAAGTACAGTTGTATAAGCAAATTTACCACAACAGCAAATGTTTGAGTGATCACTGCTGCAGCAGTGTTATCTATATGGGTAATATACTGCCAAGGACATCACATCTGACCAGTTTCCAAAGCTTCAGGGCACCTTCTACATGCCCAAACTGTTAGCTCAAGGGAGTGTAATATTTTTTTTACAAAGAAACCCCTCATTTTCCAACAAAATCTATATTAAACAAAAAGAAGTCCATATCTGAGTATGTAGCAGGTTTTTCTTATCTCTGTAATAAGAATTTCTAATCTTTCATATTGAAATCAATAAATATTAATAAACTTTTGCAAGAAAATAGACAAAGATATGTTCATTTGATTATATCATGAATTAAACATTTAACTTTCTAGTGTACCTCAAATATCTCTTGTTTGCCTTTCTTTTTATCTTGCATTTGTTTACAAGGTTTGTCAAATTCAGTTTAGTAAAAAGACACTTTTCCAGTAGAAGCCCAAGGAGAAAACCTCCAACAGATTACAAAAATGTTTAAACAGATATTCAGTAATTAGTTAATGAACTTGTTTTCTGTTTTATTTTGTCATCTCTTGTGACTCCAACCAGGATGGTTGCGGTTTCTGCACAGCTTCTGTTGCTTTATTCATTGTTATGCTGCCTTTTCTGAAGAAAATTGTTGGGAGTTTTGCTACAAGGCATATTTAATCACTTAAACAGCTTAGTATTACATGAATCTGAGGCAGGCAAATAGTGTAAATTTCTCAAATACGGAGGGGGACAGATTACAGATTTTTCAGTAGGGGAGCTAAGACAGCTAACACTGTAACAAATAGCAGGAGGTAACATCAGAGCTTCATGATGAATTATTTTCCATTGCTGCAATACTGCACCAAAGTTATTCAGTCTATAGATTTCTCTTATGTAATAACATATCCTTTGTAAAGAAGTGACACAATGTCTATATTGTTCTAAGCTTTAATCACATGTCTTTAGAGTTTCACAACATCCTGTGTCTGCACAGTGTTACCCCACTTATTTTGTAAGCTGCTTTGTTGTAAAAAAAATGTATGGCTTTAGTCGTCATATCCCAGTTGACAAATGGCCAAATTCCCAGTGGTACCCAGATTGTCAACAAAATGCGGGTAGTCAATGAACCAAGTAATTTATTAAAGGTGAAGCACCTTGGAGTGTCTTTGGGTCTGAAGAATTGCAACATTATGTTGTGATGTCTAGTGTTTAAAATGGAAGACTGCATTTTGTAGCAACATATGAAATAGCTTAGTTAGCCAGAGTGAGAAAGCAGAAGTTAGGACGACAGCATATCTGCTAACATGTGCTAATTGTAACCAATGCTAAAGACAGATACTAGAAGAACAAAATATTTCTTTGTGTAGGTGACAGCTATGTACCTGAGTGCAAGACTACGGGTGCAATAATGTTTTAAGCTTTTATTTCTGTAAGTTTGATTCTGATACTGGTTTGTTCAAGTAAATCCTGGAACTCATTTACTCAAAGGTAGGGGCGTAGTCTCCAGACATGACTTCCTCTTCTGTTTTCTGGCTGTGCCCCATTTTAACTCATTCAAACAAATATTCTTTCTTTTGGGAATATGCCTTCTGGAAACCAATGTTTTTACTAAGCAGCAGTAGTAATTTTATTTTCAATACTCAGAAAGGTTGAATGATGATAACTGGTGATAGACTCACTGTTAATGAACTGCAATGGAATGCACACTATTTTTTTTCATGGCTTCCCCTCCCTCAGGTGTGCATTTGAAATGTTACTTTCCATTCTGGATGTCTCCAGAACTGTGATAGTACCATCTTGCAGAGACTTCTGAGAAGTCAACAAATTTTACTTGTTGTGAATTGGATGTATTTTTTTAGTCTCCACTCTTCCAGGGAAAAGACCTGTTTGACTCCATTTCTCTATCTTTCTAGATGATTTTCCAATTTTCAGAAGTCATAGTGCAAAACAGAACTTTGGTAGGAGAAGTAGATGCCATGATTTTGTGACAGCAAACAGGAGTCTGCCTGAGACTAATATGATAATCAAAAATTAAGATAACATCAACTAAGATCAGAAGGTATGACCTCATGAATGGACAAAGTTAGCTTCCACCATTGGAACATAACAAGCAGCTGAAAGAAAGAAAGTAAATATTACTATGTGTATTAACAAATCTAAACTTCAAGAGAGACTAGATCTAGAAAACCAGTGTGCATAGCTTAGCATCTCAGAAACTCAGCTACACCTTCCGTATGTATTTGTGAAGTCTCTGCTAGCAGAGATGTGGACACATCTGCACTTCTCAACAAATCTTTTTCAGTTTCACTGAGTAATTTGTTGTCTGTGAGTTTTATTCTGACTGGATTAGCATGCCTTCTCACATATGAAATATGTCCAGTGACCTGAATGGCTATTATGACAGGGATCCATTTAGGAATGTTTGTAAAGATTATCTCCAAACTAGCTACAAAACTTCTCAACTTTGTATATTTATCAAAAGTCTTTTTGCAATCCTAGTGTTTTATCTGGATTTCTCCTTTCAAATCTGCCAAAAGCAAGTCAAACATAAAATGTCAGTTTTGATACGAACGTTTCTGCTAGAGAAAAATGTGCCATCATCATCCGAAGAGTAAGGCCATCTTATTTCCATTTATTTTACTTTTCTTTTCTTCATCCATTCCTTCGAAGTCTGCATACAACAGTTTCTGTTTATCAAAGCCCACGTTACCCATTTTACATGGCAGTCGTATCTCTGCAAAGCATTAGACAAGTGAGTTCTAGTGAGACTTCCTTCTCTCCCTGACCCTCCTCTGTTAGTATGGGAGTACTGTCTTTTGATAATAACACCCTGAAGTGTACCTCCCTAATCCCACACCCTGACTATGTATTTATTTATTTGTATTAGTTTACTGCAAATGTCCTGCTGGGCTGGAAGAACCTTTTCAGTGAAGGCCATGGAAGAAAAAAAACTCCACTGGTATATCATCATTCATAACCACATACAGCTACATAACAATCAAGAAAGAAAAAAACTACTGAAACTTATAACTAATGTTGAGACCTACCATGTTTGCTGGAGAATCGACAGTAATATTTACAAGATGTGCACGTAGTATGAAAATGAGAAAATTTACAGTACGTACACATACAAAGAAATAATCATATGGTGCCAGGGTAATATATAATCTTCAAAATATTCAGGAGTGATAAAAATATTGAGTGAAGAAGAGAAAATGGGGGCTGAGCAATGAAGAAAAAAGAGAAAGAATATAGTGGGAGGAGAGAAGATTGAACAACGAGTGTAGCAAAAGGAGGAAAAGCTGTGACATGTAAGGGGTATAAAATGGAGTAACAGGTGTTGATAGGACGCTAGGTAAGCAGAACAGCTATGGAACTTACTGGAAGGAAAATAATTATTGTTATTCTTGAGGTTAAGAGCAGTGAGGAGGAGTTGATATTTCGGTAAGATTTTTAAAGTGTTGGCGATTACTGATTTGATTAAATAATGGAAGGGAGCTCCAGTGTTTAAGACGTGTTAGGAGTAGAGTGCATTGCTGTGTGACTTGTTACTTAACTGACAGATGTTAGAATATATATATTTGTATAGGTCAGACTATTGAGTTTTCAGAAACTTGAACTTCATATTATCGGGACCATATGTTCGACTTTCCAAAAGCTCAGTGAAACAAAACAACACAAATCTATGTTTTTTCAGGGAGAAAGCCCCCCTACAAACTATGTATATATATATATATATATATATATATATATATATATATATATATATATATATATATATATATATATATATATATATATCATGTGTGAGATCGCACTGCAGTGGGGAAAAAGGTAAATTACTTCCAAGTAAAAAGAACAGGTAGTAAAATCCCAAAGCAATCACAACAGTAACATAAATGGAAACCCACAGAAGGCCCCGATAAAAAACATACACTTTATTAAAACAAAACAGCACAGAGTAAAAAGGTAAGTGCTTTCATGCCAAAAGCTAGCACTTCATCAGACCTAATTCAGAAAGAATGCTTTCTACTTTTTATAGGGTGCAGACCAATCAGCTATTACACACCTAGATCTCATTCATTTAATAGGCCGAGCCTTCAATGCCAGCTTTAATGGGTAAATTTCCTCATCTCTAGTGTGCTGTGATCTCCATTCAAATGCTTCGAGTTTTTTTCAGAAAGTAGAACATATGGTCCTGACTATATGAAGTTTGAGTTTCTGAAAGATATGATAATCTGACATAATCCCATATATTTTTTTATTTTTTTATTTTTACATTTGTTAACCGGGATGGTCCGACTGGACGAGGTCCATTTACAGCGGAGGCCTGCGGAGAAAAGCTCCACTTAATTTAAAACAACAATTAACAACAATAATGATATTATACATAGGTTCATAGGTTCATACTAGGCTATCTGCCCTAGGGCATTTATAAGCCTAGCCAGAATGTGTTTGGCTTTCACCACCCATTTTAAATTTATTTTGGTATGCCCTTTTTCGAGGTTAGTATACTGTGCCTCTGTCACACAGTGACAGAGAAGTGATACCCGGGGTAAATCTACGATCTCCCATCCACTCATCAAGATTCCTCTTGAAGAGAGTCAATGAGGGACTCTGCCTAACCTGGACTGGGATTTTATTCCAGAGTGAAGGGAGCCTCTGGGTTATGAATCTGTCCCTCCAGCATGTCCTATTTATTTCAGTGCTGAGGTTCAAGTCTCTCGAGCGTGTAGCTCGATGGGATTTGGATTTTCTGAGGTGCAGCATGTCCATTAATTCCAGGTTGGACATGGCTTTATACGTCAGGCACAGATCGCCTCTGAACAGGCAGTATGCCACTGAGTAGAGCTGGAGTTTCTTTAACCGGGCAGCATATGGTATCTGTTTGAGCCCTTTGATCCTCTTGGTGAGGTACTTTTGGGGTCTTTCCAGTTGCTGCAGGTGTCTGGTAAGGTACATCCCAAAAAAGGCATTATACTCAATTATGGGCCTGATGAGGGATGAGTAAAGAGGCACAATTACCTCCCCTTATCTAGATGTGAATCCCTTCATGATTAGGTGGGCTATATAAAATGTTTTTCTAACCACTTTGGCCACGTGGTTGTCAAATGAGAGATTGCTATCAACTTGGGTCCCCAGGTCCCTAATTACTTCTTCTGCACTTAATGGATTACCAGCTATGTGGTAATTTGTGGGCACTTTGTTTTTGCCAAAGGGGATGACTATACACTTTTTGGCAATTAGCTTGAGGCCATGGCTCTGGCACCAGTTGTCTGTTTCTATGAGGCCCTTTTGGAGGATGCTTGTGTCGGCTGGAGAGTCGATTATGGCGCCCAGTTTGCAGTCATCTGCGAACTTTGTCAGCCACAGTCCTTCCGTGTTGGCCTGTACCTCCGAGAAATATATACCGAACAAGAGAGGTCCCAGGACTGAGCCTTGTGGGACACCACTTGTAACTGGTTTGGAGTCTGACATGGCTCCAGAAATTCTAACCATGTGGGTTCTGTCCTTGAGCCAGTTTGCAATCCATCTAGTGACATAGGGGTTTATATTTAAGCTGGTGAGCTTATCTATAATGCCCGAGTGGGGTATTGTATCGAAGGCTTTTGCGAGGTCCAGGTAGGCTGTGTGGACCACCTTCCCCTCGTCAATGGCCTTGGTGACTGTTTCAAAGAAATCAACCAGGTTTAAGAGGCAGGATCTGCCCTTAACAAAGCCGAACTGGGTAGGATCCAGTGTTTGTAGTTCCCAATATCTTTATTTATGAGGTCCATGATGATCCTTTCCATAGCTTTGCAGACTAAGCTAGTCAGGCTTATGGGGCGATAGTTTCCAGGATCTGTTGAGGCACCACCTTTATGGAGAGGGACCACTGTTGCTGTACACCACTCTTTGGGCACATATCCTGTAGTAAGGCTAAGATTGAACAGTAGTTTTATGTTTGGGTTTAGCTCTTCTTGGAGTTCATGTAGGATGCAGCCTGGGACACCGTCTGGTCCCATTGATGCTGTGTTTTTTGCTTTGGAAAGGGCGACTCATACCTGAGCATCTGAGATGTCAGGGGGGCAGCACTCTGCTGGGATAGATATTTGCCCTTTTGGTGGGGAGGGGGTGGAGAAGTTTGCGCTGAACCTGTCAGCTAGGATGACAGGTTTGGAGAAGTTTGCGCTGAACCTGTCAGCTAGGATGTTGGCAATGTCTGTGGGTTCGGTGTATTTTCTGTCATTTTGGACTAATTCTGAGCATATCTGGGAATTACCACCCAGGTTCCTAACATAACTAAAGAAAGCCTTGTGATTATCCTTAGTGTCCTGTGCAATTTTTCTCTCGAAGCTGGCCTTAGACAATTTTATGTGTGCCTGTAGTTTTTTGTCAATACCGATCAGTGATGCCTTCGCTTTTTGGGATTTTGCTCTATCATTTAGTAGCTTCCTCCTTCTATTGTATAGTTTGTTTATGGCTGGGGTCCACCAGACAGGATGTCTGCCTTTGGAGGATTGGGTCTTGGTTTTATTTGGGATCGCATGATCCATGCATTCCTGAAGGTGTTCATAGAATGCGTTTATAAAGGATTCTGCGGTCTGGGCCGTATTTTCCACAGGCCCGGGGGCTTTGAAGGATTCTACCTCAGTTTTGAGGAGTGTGAAATTTGCTTTAGAGAAGTTTTTCACTTTGGTTTTCTGGGCAGGGGGTGGGGTCGGCATGTGAATATCCAGTGAGATTAGTTTATGGTCTGATCTTACCAGTGAGGGATACACTTCTGGTCTGGAGCATAGAGTCCCCATGTTGGTGATGATCAGGTCCAGTATGTTTTCCCCTCTTGTGGGAGTGGTAACAAGTTGTTCCATAGCATTTGAGTTTATAAATACTAGGAACCTTTGGGCTAGGATGTTGGAGCTAGAGTAATGCTCCCAGTCTATGTTTGGGTAGTTGAAGTCGCTCAATATAATGGTGTTTGGAGAGACCTTCATATTTTCCAGTATTCTCAGGAAGGCTGAGTGGGGTTCCTGGGTTTGGGAGGGTGGTCTGTAGCAGGCTATAAACTGGAAGGCAGTTTTACCCAGTGTTAGTTGCACATGGATAGTCTCTGATGCTTCGTGCTTTGCCACCAACCTGGAGGTGTGGGTATCGTTGATGAATATCGATACTCCCCCTCCTTTTGTGGTTCAGTCTGAGTTTTGCAGCCAAAAAGCATGGTATGAAGTATAACCTGGTAGTGCTGGGGTGCTCTCGGGAGCCCTGAACCAGGTTTCTGTTACTGCACAGATATCAGTGTTCTCCATGCTAAGGAGAGTTTCGAGTGTGTGCATCTTGAGGTTTAGACTTCTGGCGTTGAGTAGCATTACTCTTAGTTTCTTATACCTTGTGATACCTATGGAGGTGGGTTTGTCTTTTTAGCCTTGCCTAAAAAAGTCACTATGGGGGTAGCAAGAGCCTTTGCCAATAGCCGAAAGCCCAGGGGTGACAGGTGCAAGCCGTCCCTAGTGAAGCATCGTGGCTTGTCGAGCATATCATCCCAAGCTGACAGGCATTGGATCCCCTTTGAATGACACCAGTACTTAAGCCAATTGTTGAAATTGATCATCTTGTCTTCATATTGTGGCATCATTCTTGGTGAGGGTAAGATGCTACTCAAGGTCAGGGTCATACCGGCCTAGGCTACTTGCTCAGAGAGCTCCTTTATGTCTCTTTTCATGTAGTCCAGGGAGGTACGTCTCAGGTCATTCACACCAGCATGGACAATGACTGAGTCATATTTGTACTTGCTTTGGAGTGACCTGAGTGCTTGTGTTATGTGGCGGATCCTAGCACCCAACAGGCTGCTGACCGTGACCCTCTCCTTGTTCAGCCTGGTGAGTGGGACGTCAGTGTGCCTGACGATAGAGTCACCTATTACAAGTGTATCAGGTGTGTTGTTTAGCCTTAAGGCCTGTGACTGTTCGGCACACTGGCTTTGTGAGATATGTGTTGCACGTGTTTTGTTTTGGGGTAGCGGGTGCTTGGGTGTCTGCTTTGGAGGTCTCTGCTGCTTCAGCAGATCTTTATTTAGAGCATCCATGTATGTTTTTGTGTGTGTCATCGTAGGTCTATGTGAGACTGGAAGGTTTGTGGCATGCACTGTGGTGGCAGGACAGGTAGCTTTCATCCTTCTAAGTAGTTTAAAGAAAACATTGTTATACTAGTAGTATCTAGTGAGAAAAGAAAACAGTACAGACAATTCAAAATCAGCAATATTTACATATGTACAATCTGATTGCAGTAAGAAACAGACAGAGATTACAACAAATTCATGTTTGTCAAGGGATACCATTTATAACAACCATGCTTACTGAGGGCATGTACTATGACAGAAAAAGAGAAAGTGTGGAGGTAACAGATTATAGGACTATGTGACGCATGGACAGAGCCAAGAACTTATAAGATGGGCCTTAAGGGAGTTTTGAATTGTGTGGTATTTAATGCAGAAGTCACGGATGTAGGGAGATTATTCCAAGTTTTTGCTATAATGTGCAAAAATAGGGTTTTGCCTGCTGTGTTGTTAGCTGAGGTGATAGAGAGGAGTGATTTGTTTGCAGAGTGGCATGGACGATTTGGAGTGTAGTTAGTCAGTAATTGCCTTAGAGGGGGAGTTTTTTTGGATTGTTTTAGGTTGTTGTATGATATGACAAGTTAGTGATAGACTAGTAGCTGTGGGAGCTCAAGCCACTGAAGTTGCCTAAGAGGCATGCAGTGATGGGTTCTAAACGGGGAATTATTAGCAAACTTGGCAATTTTGTTATAACAGGACTCAAGTTTGTCTAGGTCAGATTTCCTAACTTAAGTGAGAATTGGGGCGGCATACATTAGAGTGGAAAGAAGGTGGGTTTGAGCTAGGGTGACCTTAGCCTGATCTGCTAGAAAGTTTTTTTGTCTGTATAGGGAACCCATATTTTTGTGTACCTTTTTAATAGTTTGAGAGATATGGATGTCAGAGTGGAGGTTGTTATCTATGTCAACACCAAGGAGCTTGGTGTGGAGAGAGGGTGAAATGACAGTAGCATTATTGCAGGAGATAGAGAAGGAGAGTGGAGAGGATTTGCTTTGTTTGGGGTGAATAGAAGTAGTTTTGTTTTGTTGGGATTTAAGATGAGTTGGATATTAGTGATCCACCTTTCTACTGAGGCAAAAGATTTCTGGGCAAGGTGCTGTAGGGAGGTAAGAGATGGGGCTGAGCAGATTAGGGTGGAATCATCTGCATACTGGATTAGTGAGGCCTGCAGGGTGGAGGTATGTAGGTTATTGGTGAAGATTGAAAAGAGTAGTGGGTCCAATATGGAGCCTTGGGGTTCACCAATGGTGGTTGGGAGTAGAGATGATAAAGCTCCTTGCCACTGGACAGCTTATCTGCCCTGGGGCAATTATAAGCCTAGCCCGATTCTGTATGGCTTACGCCACCCCTTGATTTGAATATACTGTGCCCTTTTTTAAGGTTTAGTTTACTGTGCCTCTGTCTAATAGTGACACGGGAGTAATCCCTGGGACAAACCTACGATCCCCCATCCACTTATCGCGATTCTTCTTGAAGAGATTCAGTGAGGTGCTCTGCCTCACATGAACTGGAATTCTATTCCAGAGCAAAGGGAGCCTCTGGGTTATGAACCTGTCCCTCCAGCAAGTTCTATTTATTTCTGTGCTGAGGTTCAAGTCCCTCTAGCATGTGGCTCTAAGGGATTTAGATTTACTGAGGTGGAGCATGTCCAGTAATTCTGGATTTGACATAGCTTTGTATGTCAGGCATAGATCGCCTCGAAGTAGGCGGTATGCAACTGAGTAGAGCTGGAGTTTTTTCAACCGAGCAGTATATGGCATCTGTTTGAGACCCTTGATCCACTTGGTGAGATACTTTTGCGGTCTTTCTAATTGCTGCAGGTGTCGGGTAAGGTACATCCCAAAAGGGGCATTGTATTCTATGATGGGTCTGATGAGGGATGAATAAAGGGGCACGATTACCTCTCTTGATCTAGATGTGAAACCCTTCGTGATGAGGTGGGCTATGTAGAAGGTATTTCTAACCACTTTGGCAATGTGGTTTTCAAAGGAGAGATTGCTATCAACTTGGGTCCCCAGGTCCCTAATAACTTTCTCTGTACTTAATGGGTTTCCGCCTATGTGGTAATTTGTGGGCACATTGTTTTTGCCAAAGAATATGACCATACATTTTTTGGCATTTAGCTTTAAACCATGGTGCTGGCACAAGTTATCTGTCTCTGTGAGACCTTTTTGAAGGATGTTTGTGCCAGCTGGAGAGTTGATTATGGCGCCCAGTTTGCAGTCGTCTGCGAACTTGGTGAGCCATAGTCCTCCCAAGTTTGCCTGTACCTCGGAAAAGTATATACCGAACAAGAGTGGTCCCAGGACAGAACCCTGTGGGACGCCACTTGTGACCGGTTTCGAGTCTGACATGGCTCCAGCAACTCTCACTCTGTGGGTTCTGTCTTTGAGCCAGTTTGCGTCCCATCTTGTGACATAGGGGTTTATATTTAAGCTGGATAGCTTATCTATGATGCCCAAGTGAGGTATTGTGTCAAATGCCTTTGCAAGGTCCAGATAGGCTGTGTGGACTACCTTCCCTTCATCTATGGCTTTGGTGACTGTTTCAAAGAAGTCAACCAGGTTCAAAAGGCAGGATCTGCCCTTGACAAAGCCGAACTGGGAAGGATCTAGTGTCTGTAGGTCCCCAATGTCTTTGTTTATGAGCTCCATGATGATCCTCTCCATAGCCTTGCAGACTAAGCTAGTCAGGCTTATGGGAACTTGTCGGTCTGATAGGTAATTTTTAAACCAAGCAATAGTGTTGGGGGTAAATGCTAAAGAGGTTAGAGTATCTATTAGTATACAGTGAGAAACCATGTCAAATGCTTTTGAGAGGTCAAGGAATATAGCAGATACAAATCTGTTGTTATTTCTATGTTGGTTAACAAGGTTTGTGAAGGAAAGAAGGGTGGTGGCTGTGGTGTGGGCGGAAGCCATGTTGTGTAGGGGAGAGGAGATTGTTTGAGTTTAGGAAATGCGTGACTTGAGAGTATATGCATTTCTCCAGTACCTTTGCTAAAGGAGACAGAAAGGCAATGGGGCGGTAGTTTGAGAAATCATAGGAGTTTCCACTGTTATGAAGTGGAATAATGTAGGAGGTTTTCCACAGTCGAGGGATATAGGATTCCTGTATAGAGCAGTTGATAAGGATTGAGACTGGGTAGGATATGCAGTCAGCAGCCATTTTTAGGAAATGTGCTGGTAAACCATCTTCTGCAAGAGTAGTGGGTCTAAGTTTTAAAAGGTGTTTTTTATTGTAGAGGTTGGGACAGGTGAGAAAGTAAAGGTAGATGAGTTGTTAGGAGCTGTTGACATGGATGAGTAGCTATTTTTGGATAGTTGAGTAGATAGAAATTTAGTGGATTCAGTAAAGTGTTGGTTGAATTTGGAAGCTATATCACTATCTGTGTTTGTGGAGGTTGAGGTGGGAGCTGATGTGGTAGTTTTACCCAGTTGTAGAAGGGAGTTAATTGCATGCCAGAACTTTTAAGGGTTGTTGGAGTATTTGCTTTGGATACTTAGGCAGTAGTTCTGTTTATCAAGCTTTGCTTGTTGTTTGACCTGATTCCTAAGGTGTTGATAGTTTTGTTTGGAAAGACTTGTGTTGTCTTTCTTACAGGTTTTCCATGCCTTATCTCTGGATTTTAATAGGGCTCTAGTGGACTTACTTGGACTATGGAGCATGGTGAAGTTTAGCTCTAATTGTTCTTATGGGAGCTATTAGGTCTAGGATCTTAGTGAGAGTAGTATTAAAATAGTCCACTGCTTGGTCCAAGTCAAGGGTGCGTAGTGGTTCCCAGTTACATTTTTTTTAATGTAGTGTTGAGTTCTAGAGGGTTACCATTGCGATCATTTCTGACTTGACTATAGACTGTAGGTTTGGGTACATTAATACGTTTGCATAAGAGGAAAGTCGGGAGGTAGTCGCTAAGTCCATCTGGTAGAAAACCTGTTTGTTAGTTCTGTTTTGGGTAGTTTACTAATGTCCAATCTAGTATAGATTCCTTTTGGGACTTTTTATCTACTCTATAGACAAATACGTACATATAAGTATAGATATATAGAGAGATGGAGTTAGTAGGAGTGTTATGAGTTCAGAGGAGGGGCTTTGTCACCTTCAAAAATGCTTCAGTCATGTCACAGCAAATGCTGAAATTCATTGACTTTAGGGCATTTGTGTTCCTTGTAGTAGTAACAGGGGGCATCTGATATAGTAAATCTCGTACAGCTTAAGCCTTCAGAATAATTTCCTGCAAGGCTGGCTATCGCTACAGAACACTGCACTATAATAGACTTAAAATGACACGAATACCTACCCATCCATACATACTTACAAATGCCCTTTTCCCATATATTTTTGCACATCAGGTCATGGTGTCACATCAGAAGTGACAATCATGTACACATTTTGTAAAATTGGTTTAGTGTCCCCACTAAACAGCTTTCAACAATACCAAATTTTTTGTTGCTCCTTTTATTTCCTGGACACTCCATATTCCCAGTCAAAAAAAAAACTAATACAAAGAATCAGTTGCTGTCCCAAGAGAAACTGACCCTTATTCTGTGGTAAGATTTCTTATGGTGGCAGGCTTTATTTTTTTTCTGGAGAAGTATTCTGACCTCTTTCATATTTCCTTTTCCAGAGATCTTTTTTGCTACTTGTGGCCAAAAAGTAGTGAACATGTCTTTGCCCAGGTCACTTCAGCCCCTAAAGCACTGCATAACATCCTCTTTCCTTTTCACATACAAATGGCATCAGTATGTCAGCCCTCATAGCTGCTTTTCCTGAGTTCGCCCTTCTGCTAACAGAAGCATGAGTGAACTAGATGCCTGAGTGAATTTATCCCATTTCTGTTACTGCTCTGGCTGTTAGCATTAGGAATTGTTCACTAGCCTTTAGCGTGATGAACTCATTATATATGGATATTTTGAGATAAAGATGGACTAAAGTAAGTGTCATATCTGGCTCACTCTGTGTAGATACTATTAGATTCTATTTTCTTTGCAAATACTGTTATTCATTTTTATTCCCGTGATTGACTGAGAAGCACTTAAACTGGGATCTGGGAGAAGTGGTCGCTTTCTCATATTTCTGTTAGGTGTTAACTATTCATAAATCATATGTCATACTAAACTGAACTGTATAAAAACTGCAGCTTTCTGCAGAGATCCACACATTAAGAAAACATCCTCCTGAGCCAATGAAGAATACCTTTAGCCTACAATAGCAGAATATATATGTGCACACGCCTGCTGCATTTTCTTTCGGGAAATCACATTGTTTCCCACACACGGCATGCTGACATTTTCCTTTGGATTACTGTAGACAGTGGAATTTTTCCACTTAGGCTGTTTCCCTTCATCAAAAGGCAAAAGTTGGAAGCCTGTTTTAGTTCCATGAAGCTATTGGGAGGGCCAAGCAGATAAAGTCATTAACTGTCTTTTTTATTTTTCCATTTTTTGTATTATATTTAGTTTGCCTGGAATTGCAGTAACCATATCTGTAGCAAAGCAAAACCTTTTCTTAAGATAATTTTCTTTTCCCTCAAGTTTTCTGGTGTGCTGGTTTCTAACATCTGCCCTTGACCTGAAATGCAGGGGAGGGTTAGCACTTCAAACACCTGCAGAGATATTGCATGAGTTCTTTCTCAGGGAATCCTTGAAGTAGGCAGTAAATGCACTTTTATGTTGTCCTAGCAAAAGTAGTGCACAACAATTGGTACCCCCATGCGAAAGAGGAACCCCCTTCAGAACAGAAGAGAGCACACTCTCAGACTGCAAGTATTTCTGAAACCTTCAACTTAGGGCGATTTCACTACCATGTATAAGTGATTGGTGATGCAAGCAGTAACTACACAGTTTACAGATTCAGATGACATATAATGCATTCCTTGTAAGAATGGACATATGTGTGGCACCATTGTTTTGAAGGATAGATTTTAGCTTTTGGGCCAAGTTGGGGTGGGTACAGATAAACTTAGATTCTGGCAGTAGAGAAGAATTGCTTAGCCCATTCATTTCACCAGTTTTGTTTTGTCAGCTTTATTAGTGTTAGTGTTATGTATGCTATCGGTGTGCTGCTAACCTTTAATCATTTGCATATCTTCTATCAACTTTCCTGTGTGATAATTCAAAAGCTGTACTCAATAATTCACTTCTTAAGCAGGAATGAATGTCTGGTCTAGTTTGCTTGTGGTGAGAGCAGGAACGTGTGTGTGTGTGTGTGTGTGTGTGTGTGTGTGTGTGTGTGTGTGTGTGTGTGTGTGTGTGTGTGTGTGTGTGTGTGTGTGTGTGTGTGTGTGTGTGTGTGTGTTTGTGTGTCTGTGTTTATCAATATGTATGTCTATATATCTATATTTCTATATGTATATCTAATCAATATTTATATCTATAATTATATCTATATCTGTAACCATGTATAGATAGTGAGACAGGAGGAGTTTATGTTAGAGGAACAAAAATGCTTTCTTATAATAAACCAGTATCATTCCAAGCAGGTCAATGACAGAACCATCAGCCATATACACACACACACTCAAACACAAACACACACACACAACACACACACACACGCACACACACGCACTCACACACACACACACACACACACACACACACACACACACACACACACACACACACACACACACACACACACTCACACACACTCATATACTTCTACTCCAAGTAAAAGGCCAAATCTTCAACAGACTTTGAAATACCACAAATGTACTTCCACTAAATACAAAAGGAACAATAAGAAGCACCAGCCACAACAAGTAATATCGGAGCATTTCACTAAAATGAAAATTGGTGTAAAAATTCCAGAAATTCCCACATCAACAAAGGTAACCAGTCATATAAATGAATTGAGCCCATACACCCATTCACACGCATATACATACATATCTCTATATTTATATATGTCTATCTATATAATGTAATGAAAGTTTTGGCATTGTGTATGTGTGTGTGTGTGTGTGTGTGTGTGTGTGTGTGTGTGTGTGTGTGTGTGTGTGTGTGTGTGTGTGTGTGTGTGTGTACATACTCTTTAGGGTATTTACACTCTTTTCCTAACAATGCTAACATGCAGACAAATTATGTCTGCAAGTTAAAGGCTGAGTTTATGTTTTTGATTGTTTGTTTAACTTATGACTCTCCAACACAGGCCCAGTAATCAAAGAGCATCAGTCCTCACCACTGGCAGCAGTGGGGGACATACACACTGGGAAGATGATAAGTTACACACACAGCATTTCCAGATGTGGCTCTCTGTCTCAAGTGCAATTTCCCTTAAGAGCACACAGAGACTGCAGTCTGGGGCTGGTTTTTCCCTCTTGCTCCAGGTCCCCAATCAGACTCTCCACTGGCACAGCTATAGAGTTGATATCTCAGCTGAGTGGCCAAGTGAAAACCTCCAGCACCCTCTCTGTCCAACCAGTGCTTGTTTTCCCTGCCCAAGTAGCTGAAACACACACACTCTTTGAAATTTGATGTATATATAAACACACACACACACACACACACACACACACACACACACACACACACACACACACACACACACACACACACACCTGGGAAAGGCTGACAAAGGCTTACTGTTTCCCCTTTTGCCCAGAGTATAAGGTAGTTATTGTTGTCACCATCCAACTCCTTATCAGCTACTTTAAGGCCCTTAACAAAGGGTGTCCAATCTTAACTGTGTAATGTTACTATCAATGCAAATGGTAGTTTGACCAAGAGCAAGGCTATTGGGAGTGGCTCACAGTGTCACCAAATAAATATGCAGGTACTCCCAGAACTTAAATATTTCTCGCAAATATCAACCAGAATGATACGTTTAAATATATTTAATAATAAATAATAAAAGAATAAGAAAATACTCAGTAAATAATCACAGTTACATCAGATTTCCAAATCACAGGAAATACTTAAAACAACATTGCAGGACAATCTCATATAAATACAAAAAACATCTAAGCTGTACTTCGCTATATTCCTGACTGAATCTTACAGAATTTACTGTACTCCAGTTAACTTATTTACATAAAAAGACAAGGCAGATGTGGTGAGTGGGTCTTCCAGCTCATGCTGTCAAGACAAAGACAAAATACAAAATGCCCTCTGTCTCTCAGAGAGTTTTTAAATTAATATCTCAAACATTACTGCTGGGTTATCTTGCTGGATGACATCACTTCTTGTCATCTGACTTTAGTTCCTAAGCTAGACCCCATGGCTAGAAACTGCCAACTTTTAGCATCTACTTGTGAAAAATACATAGCCCTCAGATCTTTGCAGCTGTTGGAAGACATAAAACAATAAAACAACTACAAAACAATGCAGAAGGCACCCTAGTTTTAGACATCCTTTCTCCTTGCTGTATTAAAACCATCTTTTATGGTGCAGTTATAAAACAGTTTAATTTCAATTATTTTTCTGACGTTTTGCAAGTTAACCTTCTATGTTCCCATTTCCACTGTTAAAATATATACATTTACACAGTTATAATAGTGTATACACATTTCTGTTCTTTTCCAGTAGGGTACACTGTGGATACATCTTTAAGCTCAGTACTTTACAAACCCTTTCAACACACACTTCTGTACCAGCAGTTTGATATACAGACAACATACAGTTCTTAAACATTTGTAACACAAGCATATTAATCATGTTGATATTCACAAATGACATATGCTTATTTAGAAAATTCCAGATAGCTGGGCTGGCACTATCTCCTTTCATGACATAACTAATGGGCAAACAAAATGTTTTTCCTTTTTCAGTTTAGTGCTTCGAGGAAATGTCATTTTTGTGAAAGGTAGATGTGACTATTTTTGTAGCGTGAATGTGCCTCAGCAGTTTGTGTGTATGACCAATAGTAATATATGTTCATATGGTTCTATATGAGAAAGTTTATTTAGAATAGCAGAATGTCAACTTTCAAAACAGAGAGACCAGAACATTGACTGCAGGCAAAAAATGCAGAGACGCAGAATATTGACAATATATCACGACAGTAACACAGTAGTCCTACTCTAGAAAATTAAATGGAAACCCACACATTTCAGATCAACAGTCCCTGGATGCAGGAATATGCCCTTTCCCCGTGGAAAGTACAGTCTCAGATTTGGTATACATAAATAGCAGGGGGTACCGTTTTACAAAAATGATGTTGTCCTGATGACTTATTATTCAATTTTTCAGAATACTGCCTTTTTCTGCCTTCAGACATTGTCAACTTTCTAGATCTTGACATTCTGTACTCTCATTTACGTGAGTGGTCAAAGTTCTGGTTTTACCGTTTTGACAGTAATGTTGTAACAAGTCGACTTTCATATATAGAACTACAGAAATACATACACAAAAACACACACACACACACACACACACACACAGATACTTTTTGCCATTTTGAATTACTTTATCATGTGCCTGTAATGCCACATCATGTGCCTGTAATGCCACATCATGTGCCTGTAATGCCACATCATCTGCATACAGCAGCTTTGTTGATCTCTCCCCTCCAACCTGTTTGCTAATGTAGTCCATCACCAGTATGAACAACAGTGGGCTAAGAGCTGAACCCTGATGTACACCCACTCCCACTGGGAACCCCTGTGTGAGGCTGAACACTGTTTGTACTTGAGTCACTGGGTCTTGTACATAGCCTGCATTAATTCTACCAATGTTTCTGGGACTTCAAACCACCACAGTACTGCTCAGATCAGCTTTCTTGGGACCTTGTCATATGCTTTCTCCAACTCTAGGAATGCCCAGTTGGACTCTCTCCTCATTTCTAGCTTCTTCTCAAGTATCTGTCTCAATGCAAACATCGGGTCTATTGTGCTGCTTCCTGATCTGAATCCGAGCTGCTCATCTCTCATCTTACATTCTACTACTCTACATATCCGTTTATCAATCATCCTCCCCAGAACTTTCATGCAATGTGACAGGAGTTTGATGCCTCTGTAATGCCCACAGTTGTGGATGGCTCTTTTGTTCTTGTATACTGGCATAAGTATGCTTATTCTCCAGTCATCTGGGATATGCCTTTCTCTCCACACGGCTAGTAGTACCCTCAGGAGCCATTTCTCCCCTATCTCACCCAGCATCTTTATCATATCTGCTGTGACCTCATCTGAGCCTGCTGCTTTCCCTGACTTCATCTTCTTTAGTGCTGTTCCTACTTCTTCTAGGGTGGATCCTCTTCTTCTCTCAATGTAGGCTGTTTCTGGGGCACTACAGATTCTGTGGGGTTTTCTTCACTCCGAAGCTGCTGGAAATACTCCTTCCATCTGCCTTTGATGTCTTCTGGACTGGTGAGCAGGTTGTTGCTGGCATCCCTTATAAAGGGTGTCTGACTATCTTCTTTATCTTTCTGTCTTTGCCTTGCAACCTGGTATAGTTTCTTTGTACTCTTTACTGAGTCACTTTCCAGAAGTTGGTAGACTGCCTCTGATGCGCTATTCCTTGCTACTGCAACTTCTTTCTTAGCTTCTTTGTTAGCCAACCAGTAGTCCTTCCTAACCTGGTCAGTCTTTTCTGTCTCCCACTTCTTCCTGTACTCCTTTTTTCTTTTGATGACTTCCTGGACTTCTGCAGTCCACCAGCTTTCCTTATGTACCTTATTTCCATACCTGGCTTGGCCACATATCTGTTCTGTAGTCCTAAAACATGCTGTTTTTTAGGCGCTGCCATTCTTCTTCAACTCCACCTATTTCCCCCTCTTCTTGGGGTGCTACAGCCCTGAGTAATTCTTTAAACTGTTGTAATTCCCTCCAGTCAACTTCCAGGTCTTCAGCCTGGTCTCTGTTGACCTTAGAGCCTTCTCTGACCACTGCTTGCAGCTAATTGTAGCAACTAGTGGTTTATGGTGTGGGCCAAGCGTTTCACTGGGGATGACTTTGGAATCATGGATTCTACCCCAGTGCCTTTTCCTTAGTAGGAGGAAGTCTACTCGAGTTGAATGTTGACTACTGTTGTATGTGATCTTGTGACTGTCTCTCTTCCTGAATCATGTGTTGGCTAATATCAAGCCATTTGCTAGACAGAAGTTTAGAATGGCTTCTCCTTCTTTATTCATGTTGCCCCACCCATGTGGACCAGGCAGTCCTCATATCCTGTTCTGTCTGTCCCGATATGTGCATTCAAGTCACCCATTATCAACACCAATTCATGTTGTCCTGCTTTATCTAGTAGGTCCTGCAACTGCTGTCTGAATGCACTCTTTTCCTCACTATCACAACCCTGCTGTGGGGTATAGGCTGAGGTTATGAATACTGCCCTACCATTACACTGGAGTCTGACTGCCATGAGTCTGTCATTAATTCTGATGATATCCCTTACTGCCTTCTGACGCCTCTCTCTCACCACAATTCCTACACCATTTCTAGCCTTCTCTCCCCCTGAGTAGTAGATTCTTAATGCTGACACAGAAATAAGGCAAGTTATGGCATCCAGATAGAGAATCAAAAGTACCTTCTCCAAAAATTACAGTGGACATGGTCAGTGACTGTTGTGTTAAAAGGTATAGTTTCAGATATGCACCCCAAAAAATAACCCCCAAAAGCAAGCACACTCATTGTCAAACATGAAGATATATCCTGGGATTCAGTAACACTTTACACCATTCTGAATAAACAGACAACACAGACGTAACTCACACCTTCTTCCACCTAATTTTAGCTTTCCTACTGATATTCTTGCAGCTTTAAATATCAAGAGGGGGATTCATAAAAGTTACCACAAAGTGTAGACTACGTGTACAATTGAAGCAATCTTTCTGAGTGACTAGAAAGCACAAAAATGTGGTAGGAATGTTTTTTAATACAGATCTGGTACATTATACACTTTATGTACACTTTTTCTTGTCAGGAAAACGTGGAGTTGTAAACATCTCAACTGATGGTTATTGTTGGCATACTTATAGCAAAGTTAAAATGATATTCTTCCTTTTATACAATGTATCAATTCATGCTTTTTTTTGGAAACAAGATCATGAATAGGTACTGAGGCTGTTATATCTTCCCATCATCATAAATACTGAACAGACATATAACAGCAAATGGAACTTGTTGATGGCTGTAGTGAAAAGAGGAAGCGAATATTCATAATCCCTTCAAATGATAATGTCTTCCGGACGGCATATGATAATATAGCCACAGTTGTACCAACTGCTATAAAAAGGGAAGTATATGTGTGTGTTCCAATATCTACACACACACACACACATATATATATATATATATATATATATATATATGCACACACATACATGTGTGTGTGTGTGTGTGTGTGTGTGTGTGTGTGTGTGTGTGTGTGTGCATATATATATATATATATATATAATATATATATAATTTTTTCCTTTTAGTGTTGTACTTGTCAGCATCCCACTTGACTCATTTACTACATTCTGACATTGCTTCCTTACTTTTAGGGCTGTGTAACTTATACGGACGATGTTAATCTCTCATCATCTCTCATCATCTCTCTCACATTTAAAAGTATGCAGGGAGTGTGAGAAAAAGCAAGGGAGTCTCATGGGATATTGGGAGGTACACCACTAAAAAACAAGAAACTATTCCCTTTTGTAGCAAACAGAGTGACTGCAGCTATACTAATAAACACAGTTTGTGAGATCTTCTCTTTTTGAAGCATTTATTCAGAATATTTCAAAGGAGGGCCCCAAAACTGGCAGACAGTCTGTGCCAGAAATTGTACAAAGTGATTAGAAAACCTATTTTGTACAACATTAGTAGAAGTTAGAGGAAAGAAGGACATGACATAAAAGTTTACATTTTATCTAAGAAGACACCAGTATCATGTGGAGATAAGAAAACTACAGAGAAATATTGGAACAAGAAATCACAATCTGGAAATGTAAGGGAGAGCTTAGGAGACTTAGAAGTATTTTCTTTTTTTGTCATGAAAGACATAATGTGAGATTTATACCTTCCCCTAGAAATAGGTTAAAAAAACAACACTGAATTATAACTATGGCTCATCTGACCTGGGTTTAATTAGCAGCTTAGGAATCTGAGGTGCTGTCATGGAGGGGTGGACATGCCTATCCTGGGAAGAGAGGTCGTTCAACTAGGCATTCATTGTGGGGAGCATGGTCCATAGACGTAAGTAGCCATTGGACATAATAGGTGAATGCAGAAGGGGGGGGGGGTTAACAGGTCATAAATGAAAAAACTCCCCCCGTGGAATCAGACAATAGCATGATCCTCAGAGCACCTTTAAGCTCCATGCTGGCCACAGACATAAAATAGAGATTGTCTAGAGGCTGTAAGAGAGGTTGGTAGACCTGGTGATGGTTAGGAGCCTGAGGTTAGCTGGAAAGAAAGAAGCAGAGTGGGAATAAAAGAAAAGCATTGAATTTAAGAATGTGTGCTGAAAATGCAAGGCAGTTCTTATGAGGGAAAATAAGTTATTTTTATTAGTTTCAGAAACTTGTCTAAGGTGCACTGAAAAAAATCTAAGTGGGTAAAGAATTTGTTATCTGCAAAAAAAGCTCCATACTTCAGCTCTGTTTTAGTGAAAAAACATTTTGCCATTTTTTCACTGTCCTTATGTGGGGTCAGCATTTGTCTTTTTCATATAGCAACATCTCAGTGCTCTTTGAATGGAAACAGTTGTGGTTGTCTTTGAGTGAACGTAATCTGTACATTTCAGTAGCACCATCTGTAGCACTGTAGCATACATTAGAAGTGTCTGACCACAACAAACACCATTCACTCACAGCTCTCTCGTCACTCACAGCTCACTTGTTTGCTCTCTTTCTCATACTTCCCTTTTGTTTTCCTTTTTTTTTTTTTTTGGTGGTTTGTCTATACTGCCAGTTGAGATCTAGCCTCCTGGCAGCTCCATGAACACATTCTTTCCCACTGGACAAGAACCCTAAGGCCCATTTGTACCTGATGTTGAAAACTGAGTTAACTGGAAGTAGGAGCCTTCATCTGTGTGCTGGTTGACACCAGGATTTTTAATTATAAAACTCTAACCTGTCCTGTATGTGCCTGATCACTCTAAAGAGGTCAGCATGCATTGAGTCTTCACAGATGGTGTCTATACTTATGCGTGTGACACAGTGTGATACAATTATTTGGCCGTACTATCCTTGTGCACTGTAGTCTTCATGCGAATCCTAGAGGAGACATAGTCCCCGGACTATCCGCCTGAGGAGATAAGAACAGGCCACTCATGGTCATTTCTCTTCTCCCCCATGCCATCTCCAGTAGATACTCGAGCTGTTTATCAATTTGTCCTACTGAGGGCTTTGTCTGTCTGTGTTAATGGAGGTGTCTTTTTCCTTTCTTCTCTTTAAAGATTGTTATGAGATGCCCATGTGCACTGCAAGTTCACACCCACTGCTGTTATCACTGAGAATAAGGAGCTGAGGGTGATGAGAATTTCTCCCCGGGCCTCCGCTGAAAACAGGCTCTGTGGAACTTAGTCGGACATTCCCGGTCAACAAATGTTAAATAAATAAATAAAAATAAATGTAGCTTTAGCATTACAATGGCATCAATGGGTGTAAATCTACATCAGTGCATTTCACATTTTACTAGTAAAACCTAGTAACATCAGTTAAAACAAAAAATATATTTAAAAATGTAAAGTATGACAAGATTATGTTTTACTCCGTTTTATTATCCGAGAAAGATCTTTCTAGCACAGGCCTGGAATGAAAGCTTGGTTAAAAAAAAAAAAAAACACAAAGCATCATAGTATTTTACATATGCAGGTGAGCTTCTGACTCCACCAGATTTGCATCCTTCTAGATGAGTAGCAGGACCTGGAATATGTGGCAGTACTTCTGTTTCCATCACAGTGGCATTTGGAATGATGTCTTCATGTGACTGTACAATACCACCACAAACATACCTCTTTCACTTAGTGGCAGTGCTCAGAGCTACAGGTATGACAAAAAACACAGGTGAAACTCTTTTCTTCTTCAGCATTATGGATTCAAGACTTATTCAGTTGACTGTCTGCAAGCCAAATCTGGTTTGTGAGTTATTTCTAACTGACGCATGGCTATTTCTAAATGTAAAAAAAAACAAACAAAAAAAAATAGGTAGACTTAAAACTTCGTTGATGAGCTAAAGTCACAATAATTTCCAAAAATCATGAAACCCAGGTAGTGTTCCAAAGCAACAGGCCTTTATTTGTCACATACAAATGATTCTCAGTAACAAAAAATCAGAAATGTTGTTACTGAGGATTACTTGTCTGTGATGAATAAAGGCTTGATGCTTTGGACCCCTCGCTGGGTTTCATGATTTCTGGAAATTATTGTGACTGAGCTTATCAATGAAGTTTTAAGTCTACTAGTTTATCTGTTTTTTTTTTTTATTTTTTCCTCAACACTTGTGTTGGTGAGGTTGGAACTAGTCAGATTCCTGTGCTTGTTCATTTTTTATTCTTTTTCTAAATGTGCATCTTTGAGCCATGCTGAGAGCTTTTTGTATGGTCAGTGATGGATGGTCTTTTCTACTTATTTTGATAATGATTTATTTATTTGTTTATTTTACTTTAATGCTTTTTAAAAGTGTCCACTTTTTTGTTTTCAGATTGTTTCTGTGAAATGTTTTGCAATTTAAATCAAACGATTGTCATTGCTACTGCAGCTTCTCTCCTTCTGGTAGTGTGTTTGACGGCTACTGTGTTTCTTTGTGTCATCTTGACTGTCATCTGTTCATTGTCAGTTGGCAGCTGTTGTTTACAGCAGAAGCCTGTATCGTGTCTTAGAGAGTAGCTAGCCATTCATCTTACTAATGCTACGCTGCCATCTTCCTTCAGCCGCTATATTTGGCAGTTGATGTGTCTTTGTATTGGCTTCTTCCCTGTCAGTGTCTTCGGCCAGCTGCTTGTTTTAGCTTTATTCACTGGTTCCCCACCAGTCCATTTTGAATGTTATTAGAGGTTTTTATGTTTGCCACTTACACAATTATACTGACTCTAAATGTTTCATGGTTTGAGCAGTTCCTTCTTACCATTTTACTTTGTATTCATTTGTTTGAGCATAATGCAGATTATTCTTTTCTGCCCTCACTGTGGAGTGTGTTTGGATTTTTGTCCATATGATGTTGCCATCTTCTAATTTTAAAGGCTCAGTCATGATGTTCTGGGCCACATGTGACAGTTTTACTTGTTTCCTGACTGGTAGCATGAACTTCAGGTTTTCTCAAGACACTCTTTTGTTGACATTATTTATTTGATAACTTGCATTTCATCCTATTTTATTTCTGTACTTTTCTTAGTTATTTGACTACTTCATGTTCTAGTTGTTATTGTTCCATGTTTGGTTTAATAAGCTTTTTAAAAAAAAAACTTAAAAGTTCAGAAGTATTAGTGATTGAATACAAAAAACTACCAGAAATGCTTTGAGTCACTTTACACTAAAATTATATAAAGCTCTTCCCCAGTTTAGGCTAACACCACAGGTATCTAGTTCAACCCGAGGTTGACATTATGGTCACAAGTCCCCCTCCCCTTGTAAGCAATATTATGGAGGTTAGAGGATTACTAGACCATCACATATTTCAGCAGAAAAGTAACAAACTATGTTTATATTGTTCTGTCCTTCAGTATTTTTATACACTCTTAAGGATGAAGTGCTGGCAATTAGTATTTATGCAGTTAGTTATTGACAATTGTACACAGTTACCTGTTTGTGGTTTATTAACTGAACTAAGATCCATTTGTACTACAAATTGTATTCAAATAATTAACAACTATGTGATCAGATATCATCTATTTTATATCAAGCTTTTGTGTTGTTCTTTGTTGGCAATAAAAATAACAGCAGAAATATGTTTTATAAGTAGATTGTTATGGGTTATATATATACATAAAATGAAAAGGTATGTTTTCACACTACCCTGTACCCTTGTAAAAGGAGTAAACATACTAAGATTAAAATAAATTACAGCTTAGGGTACAAATCATATCTTAAATGAATTTTTGACTTTACTTTTCTTAAACTTTGTTAAATCAAAACAGACAAGTCCTTCACTCCTTTGTGTGTATTAATCTATATCGATAGCTACAGCTATATTTATATAAAAATATATAGAGAGAGAGCTATGGATGTGTGTGTGTGTGTGTGTGTGTGTGTGTGTGTGTGTGTGTGTGTGTGTGTGAGGCAGAGTATACATGTACATATGGACCCTTGTGAATTCCAGCTTTCAAAATGTAGCTCTTATCCTAAAGGAATTAAATAGGCCTAGTCCAAAAAGTCACACTGGCCTGTGTTGAAAGTAACCAATCCATGCTTCCTTTCTAAAATTTGATTAACATGTCATCTCAAAATTCTCCCAATGAACATTTTTAGGTAAGGGAGATAAGGAGTGCCCATGTCATGTAAGCCCAAGAATAACATAACAGGAGCTTTATAGATGATGTGAGAATGAATAGGCAGCCAATACAGGTTCTGTGGATCCCGAGTAACATGCAGGTATTTGGACAAAGCAGTACCTGTATAGGCTGCAGAATTTTGCACTACCTGCAAGTAGTCAGATTCTGTGCCTGGAATCCCTATGTCTAAGGATTACAGTATTCAATGCACAAACACAGTGGTCTTGGACTGGGCGAAGGTGCCTTCTGCCCATAACATGTCCTAGAATCAGGATAATCTATCATCGGAAGACTCCTGACCCTTCATGTCAGTCAGTGTTAAGGACTACAGCAAGATTTATAGTTTTCTCAACGGTTTATCTCCACCATAAACAATAGTGGGAGTTAGATACAGAGAGCTGGAGCCAACCAAGGTGGCAGTAATGACTATGACTCTACCATCTAATGGGCGTATGTTTTTTATTGTCTCATCCAGTTTTTTCAGCATTTCAGATCTATGCCAAGTGAATTGACAACAGGAATATCATCCCTGGGGAAAGAGACGTGCATTATCATCTGTGTAGCAGTCATACTTTAAACCTCTTTCCTGAATGGAGACCTGTCAACTGTCCATATTTTGGAGGAATGTTCATATTTTCAGGCCTGATTAGCCTGTACACGTTACATGTATTTTTTTTTCTAGGGGGGTGTCCTTATTTTCAGGCCTGATTTATCCCTTCAAACAATTTTCTGAATCCCCTATCATCGCATCTGATTTTTGAAGCTGTCTACTACACAGAAAACCACATTTTATAACCAACACACTAGTGGAACTAATAATTTAATGAAAGGAGACACACATCTTATCTCCTCTTCTCAGAAACAAAAAGAAATAACCTTGTGTGATAAAAGTTTGCAATACAGTTCACTAAAATCTATAGATTGTTACACTCTTAACAGTGTGTTATATTTTTCCATTGTTTTTGTAACTCTGTTTTTTAAATGTGTTTCTGAGACATGCCTTGCTTTCCTATTGAAAGTAGGAAGAGTTATGGGCTATTTGGTATTCATATTTTCTGCTAATTAGATGTCCAAAATTTTGTCTCAAAGTACATAACTTTCAAGGGATTTTGTACCTGCATTCAATGTCTATATATGAAGAGTTATGCCAGAAAGAGTTCCCCTGGTAGAGACATACAGGAGGAGAAGAGCAGAGGACCCAAAACTGAAACCCACTGGATGCTGGAAATTTTTCCATAGCTGGATGAAGTATTAATGTTAGAAAGAAATCACTGAATATGCTCACAGAAGCTGGATGCAAATCTAGCACGGTGCCTGAAGCTCTAGTAAATCTGTGCGCATGTCAAGAGAATGTTCTGGTTCACCAAATGACGTCAAGAGAGATCAAACTAAAATAAAAACAATGATCGATCTCTCACCACTAAGAGATAGTTCATGACAAAGTAAAGGTCACTTGATTTCTATGACTAGTGTGAAATCTAAAATCTAAACTGAAATGGATTAAGAACTCATTCTCCTGTGAAACTGATTGAAGCTGGGAATGGGCAACCTTCTCATTAACCTTCCAATGAATAACAATTGCTAGATTTTGCAGTAGTTACGCAGCTTGTCCCACTTGAAACATGTTTTCTTCAGTACAGAGGTCACCAAGGCCTTCTTTAACACAATTAGAAAGATAAGCACTCATTTTAGCTGAGTGGGCAGTTTATCACATTGCAGGTCCTAACCCACCAAAGCAAAGAGTATAATTTGTTAGGCATGAACCAAAGCCACAGATCGCAGATTGCATGCTTGAGACTTTTGAGATGATATCAGAGTAATTTAATATTGAAAATTCAAACAAATAAAGTAGAGGCTCAGTATTGGCAGTGCAGTCTTCCCAAGAGCTCACTGTAGAAGACATTGCTATCCTTAAAGATGCCAACATAGCCATAAAAGACTGCTGAACCATTTCTCATTCTATATTTATTATTAAGTAGTTAAGTGGACTGGCCTTGGACCATTTTCAGCATGACTGTTTCTTCATTACTGGTGATCAGACTAGTTAGGTTATTCAAGCTTGTGAATGTTTCAAAAGAGAGTAGCTAATCAATTCAATGCAGTGGAGATCTGTCTAGACAGGAACATAATTTTTCAACAGAAGACCTCTGTTTAATAAGTAGCAAAATGGGAGCACAGAGGCTTAGTGATCAAGATCTGAACTGCACAATTCCATGCTCTGGGGTTCAGTTCTGACCCCTGGTTACACTATGTTTGGAGTTTGCTTGCTTTTATCATGTCTGCAAAGGTTTTATCCAAGTAGTTCTATTTTCTCCTCTGTCCCAAAAACATACAAGTCAGTTAGCCACTATAAACTTCCCATATGTAGTATTTATTCTTGCACTCATTGCTGAAGGCATGGCTACAAATTGTGCAAAATAACCTGATCCCTTAACTAGATATATGATGAATAAATTACATTAAATTAAATTGTGTTCCTCACAGACAAAGAGCAGTACATCTCTATTCACTCTCAGGCCTCTGCTCTTGTCTGATCAGCATCAACATTGTCAGATGATGAGAATATTAACTAGGAAGGGAATAAGGTATGGCTGCTCTGAGCAAAAACTGTTACAGGGCTGTCAGCATGTGGTGATGTTGTGGAACTGTAAAATGAATGACAGCGGTGTGTTTGCAGTTATAACTGACGTGATCAGTGTGTTTTGGTAACTGTAGCAAGCTGCTTGCAGGAGAGGATTTTTTTTTGTATTTTTTGCACCATTTTATGGAAGTGCTCAGGGGAAGCAGACAAATTAGCTGCAGTTGTGCAATGGATAATCCCGTAAAGACTACAACATAACTTGGTTAGTTAATAAACCTCTGTCTGCTTTTCTTACAAAGAACTCAACGGACACTTTTTCACGCAGTCATTAAATGTTTGTACTGCTTACAGTAGGCCTGGTGTCCTACAGGGCTAAAGCCCAGACTACAGCCCAGGATACCTCTGTTTGATTAGTGGATGAAGCTGTCATTGAGAATAGCCATGATTATCTTGGAAAACGGGTCCTTATTGGTGTAGGCAGGTCATTTTCCAAGCTCCAGTTGAGGATAGGTCTCAGAATGCTCACTAGACTAGGTGTGTGGATGTCCAAAGAGGCGTGTTTGCTCCAGGGCAAGGACAGACACAAACACAGGAGCTGTGTCTCACTGCCTGCCTGGTCTACTGTTGTTATATCAGCACATGGAGGTAGGGCCTAAGATAGGGCCATGGCATAAATCTACTACGGCTACCTGTAACAGACAGTGTGCACATGGAGGTAGGGCCTAAGACAGGGCCATGGCATAAATATACTATGGCTACCTGTAACAGACAGTGTGCACATGGAGGTAGGGCCTAAGACAGGGCCATGGCATAAATCTACTACGGCTACCTGTAACAGACAGTGTGCACATGGAGGTAGGGCCTAAGACAGGGCCATGGCATAAATCTACTATGGCTACCTGTAACAGACAGTGTGCACATGGAGGTAGGGCCTAAGACAGGGCCATGGCATAAATCTACTACGGCTACCTGTAACAGACAGTGTGCACATGGAGGTATGGCCTAAGACAGGGCCATAGCATAAATCTACTACGGCTACCTGTAACAGACAGTGTAAGCGATGCTGCCTGCTCCCTGCTCTGCTCTTCAGTCCACTTCATAACCTACTGTGACAGCTTCATCAGGCCCAGCTGACAGACTGGACTAGGACCAAAGAATAAGTGCTGTAGGAGTAGAAGCTGAACAGCTGATAGTTTGCTGTGATTGTGAACTTAGAGGGCCAAAAAAGTTTGTACTAATTTGTTTGCTATAAATTCAGGGAGTTATCATAATGAGTAGAAGTAATGCAAATGATAATTATTCCTTAAGAATTCTCTGAACAGTTCATTTATAAATGATGCTTATTTGTTTGGAATGCTAATTTTTGGTATTACATGAATATCGAAATGCCCTGGGGTTCAGTGGTCTAGCAGTTAGCAATACTGCCTCAAGGGTCTTGGTCCTATGGTGTGGCTCCTGCCTGAGCTGCCTTTTGTAGGATAAGCATAATTTTTGGTATTACATGAATATTGAAATGCCCTGGGGTTCAGTGGTCTAGCAGTTAGCAATACTGCCTCAAGGGTCTTGGTCCTATGGTGTGGCTCCTGCCTGAGCTGCCTTTTGTAGGATAAGCATGTCCTTCCTATCTAAGTTTTATTGTCGGGGTCACTGGTTTCTGTCCACATCCCATAGATATGCCTTAGGAAAATTAGTGATCCTCTGAGGTGCCCATAGTATGAACGTAGTAATTTGATTTGGTGTTTGAGTAATCTATACTGAACTGTTGCTTTGTCCAGAACTGGTCCTTTGCATTATATCTACTGCTTGCTGGTGCAGCTGTACTTCCCTTACTAGCTGGAATAAGGTCAGACAGATAAGTGAATAAATGAATGAATGAATGAATGAATGAATGAATGAATGAATGAATGAACCAATGACTGAATGACTGAATGAATGAATGAATGAATGAATGAATGAATGAACCAATGACTGAATGAATGAATGAATGAATGAATGAATGAATGAATGAATGAAAGAATGGATGAATGAACCAATGACTGGATAAATGAATGAATAAAAACTTGAAGCTGTCAGTATTTGAAACAGAGCTGAATATTGTTGTAGAATAAACACCTAACCAGTTCAAATAAGCTTTCATAATGACTAGTACAATTTTTCGGGGAACTGACTAACATAATGACTAAGAAGTCACTTCCATGGTTTCTTCAGATATTTACACAGCAGATGTAAGGCTCCCTATTGAAATGTGGGCACTTGACAAGATGAGCACTGACACTCTGAAAAAAAAAGGCCAAAAATGCAGGGCAAGAGTGAATCTCGAACATCAATCTTCTTCTTTATACATGTATTTTAGACAGGGAGCAAGCCTCCACCCCCAGCACCTCCTGACCTTATATGTACTAGCTCTAAGATTAGCATACCTTGCAGAAAATGGAATATTCCAGGAAATGTCCTACTTGGACTTAGTATATTTAAATCCATTTTTGGCCACTTAGACTCTGTATTTCAGGACTTGCTCTAGTGGGTCCTGACATGTCCACCAGTTACCCATTGCAGCTCAACAATGTTAGACCATTTCATATGGTGTTTATATGTACATCTGGCTACTAGCTTTTCTATTTCAGTTTCTGCGCTTTGTACCCACGTGTAACGTCTTCCAAACCTGATGTGATACAGGATGACACACTTGGCTTCAGCACTCAACATCTGTAGCCATCTTGTACACAAAGAAAAATTTTTCTGGTTTGAACATTGTGAAGTTTGCCTTCTTATACTCTGAATATTGTTTAACCATTAATTGGTGATAACTTAACATGTAGTTATGGTTACTAGAACAGTATTAAAATGATCCAACATCATCACTTTTCTCTTCTGCAAGACAGTGATATTTATCTGAGACAGTGGTAGTTTTTACGAAACGTGTATTAACATACCTTCTGTCTGAAATATAGGATGATTCCTATTCATATGCTGTCAACAGTGATGACTATCTTAATATTCTTAGAGACATCATTTGTGGTATAGCTTTCATGTCACTACCA
>NC_056746.1:1354610311-1354637811 GCF_019279795.1 Protopterus annectens | reverse complement strand
GAATCAAAAAATTAAAAGGACGATATTGGCTTTCATTTTGGACTTGAACCCAAAACCTCCAGCATATTGTTCTGGGGTCACTGATCTTGCTCCAACGTGAACCTCTAGGCAGATACGTGTTGAGTTTTTTTCATAAGGGTGTTATCCTTTCATTTAGGAAACCCCCTAAATTACAAACACACACTTCAGACTGTTTCACTCTACTGAGACAGACAAGGCTCTGACCATTTCTGGTTTCTGACTGTATTTGTCACTTGGTTCCTCTCCTTCCCTTCCCTTATATTTTAGCAGTTCATACAGTCTGCTGTTCTCTACCTCTTGTCATTCTTTTACATAGGGTTTGCCACTCGAATAATCACTGCTTGTTTATTGGGAATGACTTTGTCTGTCCAAGGTGGGTGTTTTCTACTGGTAATCATACTTGATTAACTTACTGAAGGTACTGTCCTCCCTGAAACGTCATAAGACGGTTATGTCCTGTTGACATTCATTATTTTTTTTCTTATTTAGTTACACTTTGTTGACCACATTAGTCCCACTAGGCCAATGGCCTCATTTCCAGTGACACCTGTGATGGTATTCATACTAACTTCAGGAAACTTGGCCAGGATACTAGGGAACTACTTCGATTGTTTTTGATAAGCGCCATGGGATCTCTTATATCCATCTGAGCTACTACCAACTCAGGCAAATGAGTCCATGATTTAAGGTCTCATCCAAAGGATGGCCCAGTCAAGAGTGCAGTGTCAGTACAGGGAAATTAATCCAACTACCTGATATAAGAATAGAACCTACAACCCTTGGTGCCAAAGGTGAGTGCACTACCTGTTGAGCTACTCACACTACAATTTAATAGTTTTAGTATTTCATACTTGAAACTTAATCTTCTGCAGAATTTGTGAGAACCATACAGCTCCACATTAAAATTGTCCTTTTAGTTTCTGTCAGAAGTTGCAAATCAATCAATCAATCAGTAAATCAATAGACTAATGATGGCCTCTGTAAGTTTCATTTCTGCCTTACCACCCACCACTATAAGTAGAAAAAGGATTTTTTCCTTAAGACCTGTTCAGTTATCTTACGAGTTTTGTTGCAGTCTTTGTTAAGAAATTCCAAGTCATCAATTATTTAAAGTAACTTCTGTCTGCCAAAAAAGAATAAATGTTTTCAAGCTTCATGATGAAAAATGACTTACAGCATCCTATGAGGAAACTAAGTTATGATTACTTCACTTGTGCACTTATTTTATTCATGTGTTACTGGTTTCTATTTTATGTTTATGTAATGTACTGGATGTATTTTTCCATGTTGTTATTTTTGTAACTAGGAGTTTTATACATTTGGGGGAAAAACTTTCTGAAAAAGAAATACAATAGCACATATGCAGGTTAGGAATATCCCATTAGTCACTACAATAATATTACTAAATTCTAATACTATCCATGTGTTTTCACTGAAAAAAACTGCAGCAGTGAAAGTTTGAAATTGGCCTTTTATTTTTGTATGGAAGGGATTATTTCATCCATTAAAAAAATCTGTGTAACTGACAGTGACTACAGACACAAAGCTCAAACCCGACATATTTGGCAGGAAAAAGCCTCTCCCAAGGTACATATACTTCAAGGGGCAGCTTTTATCAAAAATCGACACTTCCATTCTAAACTAATCGAGTATGATTATCAGTGTGGAGGGCAGTTTAGAAAGGAGTCACGCCAGACAGAAAAAAAATGATTGCTTTGGAGCCTTTATGATTACGAAGACATGGGAAAAAAAGATTATTATAGATAGTGCTGAGCAAAAGTAGCCGGTAGGTGATCATTTTCAAATAATTTTTTGATAAAAGGCTTATTGCCAACAAAAAATATTTATCGTTGGTGGGTAGGTCTGACAATGGTGGGGTCAAGGACAGATAGTGGTCTCAGAGGACTGTATGGAAGGTTCCCAGAAAACAATCATTCAATAATTCCGCTCAGATCCTACCTGTTAGACAACTGTGAGTACAGCTGCTGAGTAACACAGGCTGTCTATTTTAACTATTGTTAATACCTTAATCACTCACATCTTGGCTTCATGCTATCTGCTTCCTCGCATACCTCTTAAAACCCGTCCCATCACTGTACCTCTCAACTTCTTAGAGCAAGAATTCTGGACAAAGCCAAAAATAATGGCAGGACAAAAATCCCAAAATAGGGACAATGTTTAACTATTGTACTTATATACTTAGAAACTTGATACAATAACAGGTTTTGCATTAGCTTGAAAAGGGTATGAAGTCTGAAACTCATGTGTTTGTTATTTTAGTTGCTTTAATCCTCAATAATTTGCCAGAATAAATATGAAGAACAAATCAAAATTATGTGACAAAAATCTGAACATTCTACAAAAATCTGGACATTTGAGAGGTATGCCCACCAGTACCTACCTCCACCATAATTATATCCAACCATGGCTATTCTAATGGTTACACCCATCCTTTTCTGTTTGCTGGTTTTCAACCTGCTATTTCTATAGGTCCTGGCCATCTGCAGCAAATCAGTCACTCCCATCTTTCTTTGCAATCCCATGCTGTAGTATTTTCCATTTACCATCTTCATTACATTGTATACTCCATCTTTTTTGTTATTTTTGACAATTACTGGGCATTATTTCATGTTTTTCTAATTTCCCTGGTCTTCCTACATATTCCTGACCATCACTTTATAAACTCGATCATTATTAAACATATTTATTTTCCAGTCATGTGGTGTTAGCACTGCTACATCACAGTGCTCCATCTTGAGTTTGGTTCATGTTGGGGGGTGACTGCTTTGTAGTTTCTGCATATCATTTCTGTGTCTGGGGGAGGTGTCTGTGGGGGGGGGGGGGGGTTACCTTGTGTTAACAGTTTCCTTCTACATCCCAAAAATGCTGATACAGTGATGCTCACATGACCACTGAAACACAGTCACAGTAGGTATTGTTCCCTAAATTAATGTGTAGGTACTTGTGATGTGTGTGTGTGTGTGTGTGTGTGTGTGTGTGTGTGTGTGTGTGTGTGTGTGTGTGTACATTTGTGTGCAAATGTGTATATGCATGGATGCATGTGCATGTGTGTGTGTGTGTGTGTGTGTGTGTGTGTGTGTGTGTGTGTGCATCCGTGTGTCAGTCAGTGAGTACATCTGTGCATATGCGAGTATGTGTACATAGGATCATAAGATCATAGAAGATTACTTGGCTAATGGCCCTTGGGCCCTTCCAAACCTAGCCAAGCATTTATCCCCAAAAAAGAAACCTCAATCAGCACCTGTTGCCCCTGTCAGTGAGGGACACAGGTAGAACCCCTGGGACAAATTTGTGATTTCCCATCCACTCATCAAGGTTGCACTTGAAGAGGGTAAGCAACATACTCTGTTTGGCATGTATGGGGAGTCTATTCCAGAGAAAAATCTGTCTCTCTAGTTGGTTTTGTTAATGTCACATATAGATTTAAGCCCTTTGATCGGGTAATGCATGAGGAATTAGATTTATGGATATGGGGCATCTGTAGTAGAGCAGGGTCTGATATTGCCATGTAGGCGAGACACAGATCACCTCTGAGTAATCTGTATGATACCAAGTAGAATGATAGTAATTTGAGCCTGCCCACATAGGGCAGGTATTGGAGACCATGGATTCTCCTTGTGAGGTATTTCTGTGGCCTTTCCAGTTGGTGCAGCTGTTTGGAGAGGTACATACCAAATGGGTCGTTGTACTCAGTTATTGGCCTAATGATGGAGGTGCCAAATAAAAGGCTTTTCTGACCACTGCCACTACATGATGGTCAAACATGAGATTGTTGTCAACCTTTGTACCCAGGTCTCTCACCAGAGGTCGTGTGCTTAGGAAGTTGCCATTGATGTGGTAATCAGTAGGGGCCATATTTTTGCTGAATGGCATGATAATACATTTTTTTGCATTTAACTTAATGCCATGCCTTTGGCACCAGTCATTTGTTGCTGTGAGACCCTCTTGAAGTATGTTAACATCAACTGAGTAGTCAATGACAGCACCCAACTTAGTCATCTATAAACTTGGTCAGCCACAGGCATTCTGTCTTAGCCTGGACCTCTGAGAAGTAGATGCCAAACAATAGGTCTCCCAAGACAGATCCCTGGGGGACACCATTAGTGACAAGTCTGCTGTCAGAGGTGGTGGCACCTATTTTGACCTTGGGGGTACTAACAGTGAGCTAGTTGGCCCCCCACCTGATGAGATAGAGATTTATACCAAAACATGCATGTGTGTGTGTATGTGTGTGTGTGTGTGTGTGTGTGTGTGTGTGTGTGTGTGTGTGTGTGTGTGTCTGTGTGTGCGTGTGTGTGCGCACTCACATGTGCATATATTCTGATAAGTGATACCCCATTCAGGATGAATTTCTGCACCTTATACCCACTGAGCACCGTTATAGACTGGAGCTCTCCCATAACCCTTCATTGGAATAACCGTGTACATGGAGAGAGAATGAAGATTTTTCACTTCTAATTTTACTGTGCTTTCCTGAGGCCATCACTGGCAGCAAGTCTCCGAGCTCTACTTTTATCATTGTACAATTCTGGTATATGATTTAAATTGTTTGCATATCTCATGAATAGCAAAAATTGCAGACTACATATTTGCACTAATGTACAATTTTAGTTGTTCCTTCAAAGTGTTGTTTTGAAATGTTTTTCCCATGCATCTACTGTAAATTGTCATCTCAGTTCAAACTTCCCAATCAATAAATATAAAATCAGTCAGACAATCAATCAATCAATCAATCAATCAATCAATCAATCAATCAATCAGTCAATGAATAAATAAATCAACAAAGATAGTGTGGCAGGAAAACTAGGTGTAGCAGATACAGCTTTACAGAGGAACAGACAAACAAATTTTAAGAGCAAAATTAACAAGGAATTCCAGATTTTGCCAGCAGACGTCGTTGGAAGAGTGAAACTAGAAATCTGAATCTAAGCAATAAATGTTATGTCCAAGTTTGTGACACTTCAGAGTTCTCCCCCTACTCTAAGATACAACAGTCTCAGAGGTAGTGTATTTTAGTAGCAGAGTGTGCAGTCTCCCATACTGCGGTGGTGGTGCTGCAGTAGTGTTGTCACCTCACAGTAAGATGTTGTCCTGTTCGATTCTCAGCTAAAGCATCTTCTGTGTGGAGACGTGTGAATGGGCGTACCTTCGTTGAAGGTTGTGCGTCTGGGCTGGCAACTTGGTACATAAAAATCTACTGCCAATCATTAGCGGACCGGAGTTCCACTGTGGCGACCCCTAACCGGGAAAAGCCGAAAGATACAACAACAAGTGTACAGTCTCCCACATCAAGCATTAGGAAGACGGCATGTAAAATACCTTAAATTTATTAGACTCTGACTTGAGTTGTGCTGTATTTCTCAAGTTGCTGATTATTTTTCAAGAGTTGTAGGGCTCACAAGTAATGATCTTGTGATTGAAGAGCTCTAGAATATGTACCCACATGCACTCACACATACATACTCCTACCCTCCTAATCCTCAAAGCCACACTTATCCCACAATCCCATGCATTTAGTAGACAGTTGGCAGTTTGGGCACAGACAGATGTTTGATGACATTAAGTCTTTTGCTGGCGATGCAGATATATATATCTATAGTGACAAGATTGCATTCCATGTGTCAGGAGAGGTCTTGTTGCTGGCAACTTGACAAGTAGAAAGTTTGTTTTACGTGTTATTTCCATAGTTTAATTGTCAAGTTTAGAGTTATCATGATGCCTATAAGGAAATGTGAGATTTATTAAAAGGCCAGAATGAATCTGGTTCAAGAAGAAAGGTAGTTTGGAGAAACTGTAAATTAATTAAAAGTCCTGACTGGGTATGTTAACGTGGCATCTACTAACAATTCGATTAAACTTACATGCTTCATATAGGTGGACATTAAGCATGAGCAGGAAGAGGTGATATGTGGGACTAGAGACACGAGAGGCTGGGGAAATGAGTGAGGGGGAACGGTAAAAGGTGAATGGGAGGAGCTAAGTTGGCTAAATTGTGTAGAAAGTGCATTTGGATTGGCAGTCTTTGTGATGACATCATTGGGAATGCCAAAGATGGCCATGAAGGAGTTTTTTATGCGTACAAATTAGTATTAGTATGAAGTGATAATATTTCTTTAAGACAGAATTGATCTTGTTCCAGAACATTCTTCAGTTTGAGCAAGATTAAGTTAAGAAGGAAACTGATAACAACTCACTTTGGCTATAATGGCTGCTTACATGTACTGACTGTCTGCTTTTTGGAAATCTTCAGGCAGGGCTGAGGTTGACATATAGCACCATAAAGGATCATTCACACTCACATGAGTTGGGATGCTGGGAGTGGTCTTAGGAACAATTTCTAGTCAATAATGAATAGAAGACACTTGTCTTACTGAAGAAGCTTATAAAATTGCTGATGTAGATATGAACTTTGAAAGCCTGTTTACACTCAGGGAGGGGGTAGGAGATCTGACCAAGTCATAGCAGTGTTTTGTAGACTAGGAAATGCAGTTTGTGTACTATCTAGATGAATATAAAGATGAAAGGGAGATAATTATGACCCTAAATTTTGTGCTATGGTGACTAGTTAGTGTTTAGTTAGGAAGGGGAGAATGCCATTATTTTTGGGTTGAGTAGGGGGGGGGGCTTAACACTTCACTGAATAGCAGCGAGGGGGAAACAAAGTAATTTTGAACAATACATCATTAGTACTAAACTGATTATCTTGGAGACCCCATAAAAGACAACTTCAGTCAGGTTTGGTGAGTCAATGCATGAGTGGAAAGAGACATGTAGTTAAAAAGGATGTGTTAAACACAGACGTGGACTTCATCATTGAGGAGTACATAGAAATGATAAACCAAAAGTAGTTAGTGGGTGTTGGTTTATAATTTATGTGGAGTTCCTGGGTATTGGTGCTTTGAAGCACTTTATAGAAACTTCCTTAAATGACATATTCTGTCTTACTTAATGATATTTCTCACAAGTAACACGAAAAAAATATTTTCTCCTCAATGACCTGCAACAATATTTATTTATTTATTTATTTGTTTGTTTGTTTATTTCCATTTTCATGACTGGGGAAGTCCACTGGACCAAGCAGAGCCCATTTTCAATGGAGGCTCGGGAAGAAAAGCTCCAAAAGCAGTTAGTTAAAAATGTGCACTTTTTTCATCTGCTTTTACTGTATTTGTGTTTCTTCCTTCTTTATTTTGCTTTTGCGTCATCTTAAAAGTACTCAGTTGTATTTATTACTGTTTGGTGTAACTATCATTCTAAGCCTTTTGGTTTAAGCACTTGGGCTTCAGACCAGTTGTTTTACATTAAGAAGGTTTGTGGTCTGCACTGTTGTGGCAGGACAGGTAGCTTGCATCCTTCTAAGTTGGGAATTGCTGATTGAAGGCTCAGTGTCTGTTATTCTAAAAGTGTATTAGTTCTGGTTTAAGCACTTGGGCTTCAGACCAGTTATTTTACATTAAGAAGGTTTGTGGTCTGCACTCTTGTGGGAGGAGAGGCTGGACTCTGCCCTTCTGAGCTGGGAATTTCTGGTTAAAGGCTTATAGTGCCTGCATATTTGAACTGTTTCTTACTGAAATTGGTGCACCTTCTTTGCTGTAACATAGACTAGATCCAGGCCTGCAGAATCTAGCTTTGTTTGCATAACTTGAGCACTAATCCAGGCCTTCTTAAAAGTATTCAATTGTATTTATTACTGCTTGGTAGTAACCTGATTAAAGTGTAGCTATAATTCTAAGCCGTTTGGTTTAAGCACTTGGGCTTCAGACCAGTTGTTTTACATTAAGAAGGTTTGAGGTCTGCACTGTTGTGGCAGGACAGGTAGCTTACACCCTTTTAAGTTGGGAACTGCTGATTGAAGGCTCAGTGTCTGTTATTCTAAAAGTGTATTAGTTCTGGTTTAAGCACTTGGGCTTCAGGCCAATTATTTTACATTAAGAAGGTTTGTGGTCTGCACCTTTGTGGGAGGAGATGCTGGACTCTGCCCTTCTGAGCTGTGAATTTCTGGTTAAAGGCTTATAGTGCCTGCATATTTGAACTGTTTCTTACTGAAATTGGTGTGCCTTGTTTGCTGTAGCATAGACTAGATCCAGGCCTGCTGAATCTAGCTTTGTTTGTATAACATGAGCACTAATCCAGGCCTTCTTTTTTGAGAAGGTTTCCCTGCACCTAGTGGTAGGAGTGTGTAGTTAAAACTTGTCTGATTGAAGACTACAGGAACAGGGCTCAGTTTTGAGATTTTTTTACTGGTTAATTGGGTAATTTGTTTAAAAGCCTTTTCTGATTGCTTGTAGTCATCTAAAGCTGTTTTAAGTGTATTTTTTAATGTTTTTGCCTTATCTTTAAAAAAAAATGTTTCCTTGTTTCCCACCTTTCTAAGCTAGTATAGTCCGGTTTTCTGGCTAGAGGGCTAATTTCTATCTCTTTCATTCCCCTGCTGTAAAAACTGTGTTTGCACAGTTTTGCATATCCGGACAGTGCCGGTTAACTAGGGCTAAATTTATCCCGGCTCCACCAAGTCTCCTCTTCAGTTTTTCCCTTGAAAGTAGTCTAACTCTCAACCTAAGCACTTAAAAAGCATCCTACAGGCCAGCACTTGCTCAGACTTAATAGCAAGCACTAATATACCCCAACACTTGATTGCCCAGCAGGGCAAGGCTCATTATTCTCCCCTCACCAACCAAGTGACTAAGAAGCTCACTCAGACATGACCAAAGGGCAATTTCAGGTATACTCTCCAGTCCAACTGGTGAGCCTGGGTATCCTGAGGCAATGTAACAACTGCCTCATGTACACAGACAACCATCTCCTCCTACCACAAAACATTAACATATGTGAGAGATGCAATAATATAGCTAAATTGAAGGCTAAGCTTTCTCCACCCAAGACTAGAACAGGCAGTCATGAGGAGAAGGTTAACACTTGCACCAAACCTCCAGCCTCACATAGACATACTAAACCAGTACTGGCAAAAAATAGACATAAATACACAAAATATCATACTTGGAGGCTCTAAATAAAAACCGGCAAAAGCATCACAGACCTCCAAAGCAGATACCCAAAAAGCCTGTACCTCCCATCACAAACCAGACAACACATAAAGCACAAAATCAGTGTGCCGCACAGTCACAGCTGTTAAGGTGAAATAACATACCTAACACACTAGTAATAGGTGACTCTATAGTCAGGCACACTGACGTCTCACTCACTAGGCTGGACAAGGAGAAGGTTACTGTTAGCTGCCTGTCAGGAGCCAGAATGCGCCACATAACACAAGCACTCAGGTCACTCCAGAACAAGTACAAATGTTGGTGTGAATGACCTGAGACGTACCTCCCTGGACTACATGAAAAGAGACATGGAAGAGCTCTCTAATCATGTAACCCAGATGGATATGACCCTGACCCTGAGTAGCATCCTGCCCTCACCAAGAATGATACCGCAGTATAAAGAAAAAATGATCAATTTCAACAATTGGCTAAGCTTCAGGTGTCATTCAAAGGGGATTCC
Source organism: Protopterus annectens (assembly GCF_019279795.1). NCBI lineage: Eukaryota > Metazoa > Chordata > Ceratodontiformes > Protopteridae > Protopterus > Protopterus annectens. The sequence goes on along the minus strand of NC_056746.1, from coordinate 1,354,628,265 downwards.
GTGTCTGTCAGCTTCACAAGAGACGGCTTGCACCTGTCACCCCTAGGCTTTCGAATACTGGCCAAGGCTCTTGCTGCCCCCATAGTGCCTGTTTTAGGCAAGGCTCAAAAGTCAAACCCGCCTCCGTAAACAGCACAAATAAAAAAATGAGGGTTATGCTACTCAACGCCAGGAGTTTAAATCTCAAAATGCATGTGCTTGAAGCACTCCTCAGTATGGAGAATGTCAACATCTGTGCAGTTACTGAAACCTGGTTCAAGGCTCCACAGAGCACCCCAGCACTACCGGGCTACAAAACATACCACACATTTTGTTCACAGAACATGGACTGAAACACAAAAGGAGGGGGTGTATCCATATTCATCAAAGATACCTACACCTCCAGGTTAGTGGCACAGCACGATACCGCCGAGATCATCCAAATGCAACTAACATCAGGCAAATCTGCAATGCAAATTGTGGCCTGCTACAGATCACCCTCCATGACCCAGGACCACTACTCCCCCTTTCTGGAGACACTGGAAAACATGAAGGTCCTACTGAACACCCTGATATTGGGCGATTTCAATTACTCTACCAGTAACTGGGAAAACTACTCAAGTACAAACTCCCAGGTCCAGCGCTTCCTGGAATTTATCAACTCAAATGCCCTGGATCAGCTGGTAAACTACCCTACCAGAGGTGAAAACATATTGGACCTGGTCATCACCAACATGGACAGCAGGTGTTCCACACCAGAGGTCAACCCATCACTGGTTAGATCAGACCATAAACTAATCACTCTGGATATCCACACCACGCCACCACCTCCAACCAAGGAAACCACAGTGAAAAACTTTTTCTGTAGCAAACTTCACCTTACTAAAGACAGAGGTGGTAAGTTTCACAGCCCCCACACTAAAGGATAACAATGTCAAAGATGCAGAAACCATTACAAATGCACTTTATGAGCACCTACAAGGATGCATGGATCGTGCCATTCCTAGCAAAACCAACAATCACTCCCCTAAGAGAAGGAAACCAGTCTGGTGGATCCCTACCATAAACAGGCTATACAATAGAAGGAGGAAACTAGTTCAGAAAAAAAAGCAAATCCCAAAAAGGAAAGAATTCCCTGATCAGTATCAGTAAGAAACTAAGGTCCCTCATAAAATAGCCAAGGATTCAAAAGATAACCACAAAGCCTTCTTTAGCTATGTCAAGAATTTAAGTAAGAACTCGCAGATATGCTCTGAGCTAGTGCAAAATAGCACAAAATATACTGAACCCACTGATATTGCCAACATCCTGGCAGATAGATTCAGTGCAAACTTCACCCCCTCTCACCCCCAAAAGGGCCCATAACAATACCGGAAAAGTGTAGTGTCCCAGAAATCACAGATGCACAAGTGAAAGCAGCCCTTTCAAAAGCCAAAAACACAGCATCAATAGGGCCAGATGGTGTCCCAGGCTGCGTCTTGCATGAACTACAGAACGAACTAACCCCCCACCTAAACACACTGTTCAACCTCAACCTCTCCTCATGCTACGTGCCCATAGAATGGCGCACAGCAATGGTTATTCCACTCCACAAAGGAAGGGTCACAACTGACCCTGGTATCTATTGCCCCATAAGCCTGACTAGCCTGGTCTGCAAGGCTATGGAGCGCATCATCATGGAACTCATTAACAAAGACATTGGGAACCTCCAAACACTTGACCCGACCCAGTTTGGCTTTGTTAAGGGCAGATCATGCCTACTAAACCTGGTTGACTTCTTTGAGACAGTCACCAAGGCCATAGATGAAGGGAAGGTAGTTCACACAGCCTACCTTGACCTTGCCAAGGCTTTTGACACCAATCCCCACTCAGGAATTATAGAAAAACTCACCAGCCTGAACATAAACCCCTACGTCATGAGATGGGTTGCCAACTGGCTTACAGACAGAACTCACACGGTAAGAATAGCGGGCTCCAGGTCCGACTCTAAACCAGTCACAAGTGGTGTCCCACAAGGCTTGGTCTTGGGACTCCTACTGTTTGGCATATACTTCTCAGAAGTACAGGCAAACAAAGGAGGACTATGGCTAACCAAGTTTGCCGATGGTTGCAAACTGAGCCATAATTGACTCTCAGGCTGACACGGACATTCTCCAAAAGGGCCTTACTAAGACAGAAACCTGGTGTCAAAGTCATGGTCTCAAGCTAAATGCCAAAAAATGCATAGTCATCCCATTTGGGAAAAACAAAACACCCATGAATTACCACATAGGTGGCAGCCCCTTAATACAGAAGAGGTAATAAGAGATCTGGGGACCCAGGTAGATAGTAATCTCTCCTTTGACAATCATATTGCCAAAGTAGTTAGGAAATCCTTCTATGTAGCCCATCTAATTACTAAAGGGTTCGCATCTAGAAAAAAAGAGGTTATAGTGCCCCTCTGCTCGTCACTCATCAGGCCCATTATAGAGTACAATGCCCCATTTGGGATGTATCTCACAAGACACTTCCAACAGCTGGAAAGACAATAAAAGTACCTCACCAAGAAGATTACTGGCCTGAAACATATGTCCTATGCAGCCCGACTGGAAATACTCCAGCTGTACTCAGTCGCATATCGCTTACTCAGAGCTGATCTCTGCCTGACTTACAAAGCCATGTCCAACTCAGAACTGATGAACATGCTCCACCTAAAGAAATCCAAGTCACTACGAGCCACTCGCTCTAGTGAGCTAAACCTTGCCACAACAATAAATAGAACATGCTGGAGGGATTGATTCCTGTCACAGAGACTCCCCATGCTTTCGAACAAAGTTTCTAACTACATTAGGCAGAGCCCCTCACTAACACTTTTCAAGAGAAACCTTGACGAGTGGATGGGTAACAGAAAATACACCCCTGGGATCACTTCATTGGCTCTTCTTGACAGAGGCTCAGTTAATTAATCAATGGGGAGGCGAAAGCTGACACACTCTGGCTAGGCTTATAAATGCCCTCAGGAAGATTGCCTAGTACCTACCTATTAATCTATGAACCTATAAATAGAATATAACATAAGTAAAGTATGGAATATACAGTATACAAAAGCATAAGTATACAATTTAAAATACAAATACAAAATCAGAGAGTATACATTTAAAGAACACAGGTTAAAATAAAAATAAAGTAAAAAATAATACAGATAATATAATTAAAATTGCACATCATAAAGTGTTATACAAGTTTAGTGTTTGTTCTAACAATAATGTTAGTGAAGGGAGGTTTGAAAGAGATGACAGTGTAATTTAGGTGGGAGGGGAGCAGGAACAGTCCTAGTTTGAGGTAAGATAAGAATGGAGGAGAGATTTGAAATTAGAGTGGTTGTGAGTATAGTGGAGGGACGGGGAAATAATTCCATAGTTTAGCTAAGGAGTGTGATAGATTAATTGGCCAGGAGAGCGAAGGCAGGGTTGTGGTCAGAGATTTACATTTTGTACTCAAACCTAATGTTGTTGTCCCCACTACCCACTTGTCAGTTTAAAAATGTACTCAGCCCTCAGACTGATACCCCCAGATACATGGGAAGAAGCATGCTATTTTCAACTGTTACAATTTATTTCCATAAAAAGCTAGTTTTAGAGGTGTATTCCTTTTGCAGAAGAATTCTTTGTGTACCACTATACTGTGAATATTCATTTACACAGTGCTAAACATTCTGTGCTTTTTTAGTGATGACATTTGCAAGAGAAGCTCAGAAATAAATGTACTCATTTCAGTACACTTGAGTATGCCTAGCTACACCCTTGGGCGAAGGGGTTTATAGATTTTTAGGAGGTTTTGGTTTTCAGATCTAAGAGTATGACTGGGGAGGTAAGGGATTAAGATAGAAGAAAGATAGGGGCAGGTGGAGGGTTGGAATATGAGTTTGTGAGCAGTGGTGAGTTATATGAATTTCAGGTAATTGGGAAGCTCAAGCCAGTTTAGGGAGTGGAGGGAATGGCAGTGATGGGTGGAGTATTTGGGTCTATATTATATCATCGAATGCTTAAAAAAGCGAACGCTGATTGATCGACCTAATTTAAGCGAAAGCTTACAATCTCGAACTGTCAGAAAATCGCTGATCCAAAACACATACACACAACACAAGCACACCAAACAAACAGAAATCCACACACATGGTAGAAGCAGTTAGATAGCGATTTTTATCTCTAGAGCAGACCTAGTTTTTGGTGTTTTTTTCTGATATTATTTTTGATGTGAATATCAAGTTTTAAATGTTCATCAGTGGTGACTCTGAGTAGTTTGGTGTGAGGTATAATATCGATCAGAGTGTTATTGTGGCTTTTTATTTTAAAGGAGCTTTTGCCTGTGGTGAAATGTCTCGAAGGAGAGAATATCATGATTTTTGTTTTGTTAGCATTGAAAGAGAGGTGGTTGTTTAGCATCCAAGTTTCAGTATTGGAGAAGGCTGTTTGGATTTTTTGAAGGAGCTCAGAGGGAGAGTTTGCTGTAGAGATGATTGTAGAATCATCAGCATACTGGATCAGTGTAGCATTATCAGTATACTGGATCAGTGTAGCATTATCTATGGATTTGTGAAAGTTATTAATGAAATTATTGAAAAGTAAGGGGCCGAGAATAGAGCCTTGGGGGATGCTGGGGGGATTGTTGAGAAAGGATGAAATAGAATTTTTCCATTTAACAGCTTGTTGTCTATAGGAGAGAGAGCATGTAAACCAGGCTATGGAGGAAGGAGAGAAACTAATGGAGGAAAGTTGAGATAAGAGTAGAGGATGTGAAACAGTGTCAAAGGTTTGGAGAGATCTAGGTAAAGGGTGGATACAATTTTCTCAGTCGTGAGCATGGTTAATGGTATCAAGGAAGGACAGAACAGCAGTGGTAGTGCTGTGGCCAGGCCTGAAACCATGTTGTGTTGGGGTAAGAAGATGATTGTGTGTTAGGTATATCAAGAGTTGGTGATGAATGTACTTTTCGAGGATTTTAGAAAGAGGTGAAAGAATAGCTACAGCAGCACACATAGCAATACAGACATATATCTACAGCTGGCAGTGTGTGCACCATGGATGGGTATGCCACATGTTAGTCCCGTCCTAGCACCACAATGCCCCCACCTGTAAAGTATGCAATGGGAATATGGGGAAGTATGGCAGATACACATGTGGAGGTGGTCAGGATTGGTTGATATAGAGGACAGTCTACAGAGGTAGTATGTGACACATGTGGTGGGTAAACACCATGGATGGTGTGTGTGGTCTGTGATGTGGATGTACCATGGTTCCCAATATGGGCACAATGGGAACAAGGCTCCCACTAACTCCCACTCACAACAGCGGTCCACATCCTGAAGGTGCCAGATCTGGTGGCTGAGCAGGAGGAGCATGTTGGCCGTGTGAATGTGCACTGGGTGCCTCAGACAGATGTAGCACATCTCTCATGTGTCTGTGGAGCCTGGTATGGAAAAGACCCTCGACCTGAGCTAAGGGGACAGGGACATGTTGGTGTGTGCCTGAGGGGGGTGGGCCAAAATCCCCTGGGTGGTTCCATCTGATGGTATGGCTGTAAAAGTACACAAGGAGGCCCCAGATTGGCACACACATGTGGTGTGGTTAGGTATTCTGGTCAGATGGGTGTGGAGAGGTGGATCAGCTGGCCAATGGAACATATACATGTTATTGTGTCACTATCATAGTACATATGTTGGTAATAATAGTCTACACAATCCTGGTGCATGTCCAATAGCATGCATAGAACCCGCCTATAACACAGACTGCCAGATGTGCAGCAATCTCAGAGCAGCCATACCACTGGCATATATGTAACCATAGCGGCCCTGACAATGGCATGCAACTTAATAGTCTGTAACAGGTTGGCAATGTTAGTGTCCACACAGGGGACATGGCTACAATCACATAGCAGAAGGTGTGGTACACTACACAATCTGTCCAAACGGTAGTTAAGCTGTGGCCATACCTAATGAGTTGTGTCTATAGGCTGTTGAAGCTGATATGGTGGGGGCATGACAGAGATGTGGCGGGAAGCACATACACAAGGCCAATATTGACATGTTGCTGTGATAACCTCATACATGTACTGTTGTAACAGGGTTTGTTGCAACGTGTCCTATGAGAGATATGAAGTCAGTAACTGTCAGGGCTTTCACCATCTACAGACTGCAATTCTCACACTACCTTCTGCAGTTCACAGATACATGTTCAGTGGGTAACACATGACACCAAGGGCACAACACACTGCCCAATCTGCAGACAAATCTGCAGATGCAGATTCCTCATAAACATAGTACTGACATGGCAGGTATTACAACATGTAGGACAGCCATATCGACACACACACTCTGTTAAACCAACATTACTCCATATGCAGTATAGCAACACCTACAGTCTGTAGTCAGGTCAGGCACATCCCCCTCCTGTGTTTTGCTCCGTTTCCACAGTGTAAGTTGTTAGACGTAAATCCCCAATCCATCTGAGATGCATTTCGCCAAACGACAGATCTAGTTCCTGCCCACAGTGAATGTAAAGGGCCAACACCACAATGATGTTCCTAGATAGTGGAGTGTGTTACCATGCAATTAGCTATGGGAATGTTACCACAGCTATTCCACATGCACTCCGCTGGAGAAGGACTGCAATTGGTGCAGAGGCCATCAGCTGATCATGACCATCACATACAAAACATAAGCTGCTACCTAGCAAAGCAGGTATACATCCCACATCAACCAGAGAGGGTGTGGGTGGGACAGACAGAGACAAAGTATGTCAGGGAAGGTGTGGGTGAGTAAAACTTAAGCATGTTTGTGTCACACACCTACCAGTACGGGGTTTCAAACACCTGACTGACTATGCATAGCTATCACATGTGTATGCAGTTATTGCATGCACCACATAGCTTATATGTTGGTGAGCTATCCAGACATATATGTGCTGGGGAGTGACATCTGCAACACTGTTGTGATGCAGTAGGTGTAGCACACGAGCCTGTCCACATGACAAGGTGTTAGTGTCAACACAGTCACACTCTTAAGGGACTCATACACACTGCCACACTTGGCAGGGTAACGAATACACTTCCTAACCAGTTTCCTTGCCACAAAATAGTAATGCATAGGTATCAATTGGCCCACAGGGGTTATCCTGGGGTTCTATGGTTAAAGGGTATGCGATGATGTCTGACATTAGAGAGCATGCTTCAGTATGCCAATGGGGGTGGTACTGGGTCTGAATGTGGTCCGAAGCATCATACACCACACACACAGACACAGGGTGCTAGTACCAGTGTGCATGTGTGCAGTGCTTCATTGATGTGTAGTGGTTGATGGTGCCAGATGGCTGTAAAAGGCTAGGTGAGGGGTATACCTTGGCATCAGGCCACATGAGAATGGTCTGCATTATGGCTAAGGGGTGTAGTGTCCGGAATGGACCACACAGGTGGGGATAGTATTTACCATCCAGGCTCCTGTATTGCTATTGTACATGGCCAGTGCTGTGCAATGCTTGTCATGTATGTGTTCTATACGCCATGACATGGATGATGTTTGGGATGTGCACATGTCCCACAGTCATGTACAGTAGCATGTGGAAGTGTACCTGGTTTGTCTGGCCCATGTTGTGTACACAGAATGTTATCATCAGATGTGACAGTCCCATCCTCATGTGGCGGAGCCATGTAATGGACAGCAGGTTGACCCTGCACCTACATTTATAGCATGCTACAGGTATTCCCTGGTGTCAGTGGCATCTGTCCATACAGGGCATGTGTGTAAGGCATGGTATGTCCTTTGTGGATCACATTTGATGGAACCACAGTTGTTGCAGGCGTCCAGTGGGAAACATACTGAAAGTGCACTGTCTGCAATTATGTGCCTATTGTACTGATGGACAGGGTGCCATGGCCTCTGTAGGCCACTGCATTCACATCATAGTTACTATCAGTTGCCAATATGCAGTGTACTACACACATCATAGCTGTACCCTCACCATGTGTGTGTGTATGAGACATGGATTGAAAGTGTGTTCTAGGTAATACTGGGGTTGCCAACTGCGATTGCCTGACCTTGACGTCACATGTATGGGTATGGATATGCACCCCAGCCTCTCAGCTATTTCACAGCTGTTTTCCGTTTACAGTGGACATTGTGATATGTACTAGGGCCACCATATAAGAAAATTGCAAAACCCGCTACATATTGGGCCCAGGTGTCGCACACACACCCTCCTCCACACAGGATACGAGGTATAAACACACACGCACACACCTGAGATGTCCGGGAGTAGAACGCCTACCTAACTAGTTTATTACACTACAGCACTACACAGTTATAGTACATGCTATGGTGATTACTGCAGTACTCCTTCCCCAAAGGTGTGTATGACATTGGCTGAAATCAGCAGGATTGCCAAAGTAGGGCATTTGACATGTACTGAGTGTGACTATCCTAAAATGCATTGCTCCCTACACAGACAGTGGAACACACACAAGACATCCAGAACTGCCATGGGTGGGAATATAACCCTACCAAAGTTCTGAATCACACTACAGCAGTACACAGTTATGGCACATGCTATGGTGATTACTGGGCTACAACCTTCCCAGAGGTGCATTTCGGGGTGGATGACAGCAGCAGCCTTACCAAGGTAGAGCATTTAAATTGTAGAGGATGTGCCTACCCTACAAAACATTGCTTTCTACAGACAGAGTCAGACAGACACACACACACACACACACACACACACACACACACACACACACACACACAAACGCCAAGGATGGGATTAGAAATCCTACTTAACTAGGTTATCTCACTACAGCAGTACACAGTTACGGTACGCACCACGGAGACTACTGGCCTAGCACTTCCCCAAAGGTATATTTCACAGTTGATAACATTGGCACACTTGACAAAGTGGACCATTGGAGGTTGTAGTGTCTGTGAATGGACTCAAAAGCATTGCTCCCTACACTGACAAAGAAACACACACACATCCACACTTGCCATGTCAGGGAATAGAACACCTACCTACGTAGTTTAGCACAATACAGAGGGACGCAGTTACAGGACGCTCTATGGAGATTACTAGGCTACAGCTTCCCAGAGATGTATTGCTAGGTGGATGACATCAGCTGCCTTGCAAAGGTTGAGTATTTGGATTGTGGGGAGTGTGACTAGCCTAAAAAGCATTGTTCTCTACACAGACATACAAACACTCGCCATGTCGGGGAATGGAACTCTTACCTAACTAGTTTATCACACTACAGTGATACGCAGTTATAGGATGCGCTACAGAGATTACTGGGCTACAGCTTCTCAGAGATGTATTACTAGGTGGATGACATCAGCTGCCTTGCAAAGGTTGAGCATTTGGATTGTGGGGATTGTGGCTAGCCTAAAAAGCACTGCTCTCTACAGAGACAGACACACACACATGCCAAGTCTGGGAATAGAACTCCTACCTAACTAGTTTCTCAAATTAAAGCAGTACAAAGTTACATGATGCACTATGGAGATTACTGGACTACAGCTTCCCAGAGGTGTATTACTAGGTGGATGACATCAGCTGCCTTGCAAAGGTTGAGCATTTGGATTGTGGGGAGTGTGGCTAGCCTAAAAAGCATTGCTCTCTACACAGACAGACAGACACACACACAAACACACACACAGTTGCCATGTCTGGGAATGGAACTCCTACCTAACTAGTTCATCACACTACAGCGGTATGCAGTTACAGAATACGCTATGGAGATTACTGGGATACAGCTTCCCAGAGGTGTATTACTAGGTGGATGACATCAGCTGCCTTGCAAAGGTTGAGCATTTGGATTAAGCGGAGTGTGGCTAGCCTAAAAAGTATTGCTCCCTACACAGATAGATAGACACACACAAATGCACACACACTCACGTCTGGTAAAGAAACTCCTACCTAACAAGTTTATCACACTACAGTGGTATGCAGTTACAGGACATGCCACGGAGATTACTGGGCTACAGCTTTCAGAGGTGTATTACTAGGTGGATGACATCAGCTGCCTTGCAAAGGTTAAACATTTGGATTGTGGGGAGTGTGGCTAGCCTAAAAAGCATTGCTCTCTACACCGACAGACAGACAGACATACACACAAACACACACACAGTTGCCATGTCTGGGAATGGAACCCCTATTTAACTACTGTATCTCACGACAGCTGTACACAGTTACAGGATGCGGTATTGAGATTACTAGGCTACAATCTTCCCAGAAGTGTATTTCTAGGTGGATGACATCAGCAGCCTTGCCTAAGTTGTGCATTTAAATTGTTGGGAGTGTGACTACCCTAAAAAGCATTGCTCTCTACACAGTCAGACACACACACACACACACACACACACACACACACACACACACACACACACACACACACACACACACACACACACACACACACACAGTTGGCAAGTCTGGGATTCAAACTCCTACTTAACTAGCTTATCACACTACAGCAATACACAGTTATGGGATGCACCACGTAGATTACTGGGCCACAACTCTCCCAAAGGTCTATTTCACATTGGATGGCCTCAACAGGCTTGTCATAGTAGGGCTATGGGCAGGGCAGTGTGTGTGCATGGGCCATTACCCATTCATCTATGGGTTGACATACCACATGTGGGCACACACAGGGTCATATTTCACCGGTATGTGTATGCAGTTGCTAGATGACTACTTCCTTGTAAAGTCATGTTGTACAGCTGGCATGTGCACCACATAGTCTGTACTGCTGACAGATACTGGTGGCTAGTATCTGCTGTGAGTGACATCTGCACCCTGTGGCTGTGTGCTGGGTGGGACAGGCCTGGATGGTTCCTTGTCACAGTCACCCTCTTCCACACATCCATGTCCATCTACCTTTGGCTTATTATAGTGTGTAGTCCTTACATATATGTCTGTATTCCTATCCACTGTGTGTGCAAGGCATGAGTGATGCATACTGATGGGTGTATGCACTAACAACTGCGACTGCCAGATATGTCTGGTCCACTGGTATTTGCAGACATGGCCTTCATGTGTTTAAGTGTGTGAGCATGCCCAGTGTGACCTTTCAGTATGTTGTTGACTTACATTGCCTTCATTTCTCTAAGTGAATGAGCATGCCCAGTATGGCCGTCTGTATTGCATGTGTTGGTCAAGTTCAGGTAGTTTGTACTGCAGTGCTGACATTTATGTTGTACACCAACAGGTAGCATGCTGTCTCTGCAGAGTATCCATTGATCATTTGGCATTTTCTGTTACTACATTTCTGCATAGTGGGGGGGGGGGGCACACCTGCCTATTTCGAAATTTCTACACAGGATTGGGGGGGCACACCTGACTGTTACTATATGTCTACATAGGATGGGGGGCATACCTGACACTTGTACACTTGTACACATTTGCTAGGACTGTACTGGTATGTCGGGTACTCCATTTCAGTCTGTAGTCTTACCTATTGCGCTAGCTAAAGCCATATGAGTGTACTACAGATCTTAGCTTATAATTACCTACATATTAGTGTCTGACTTCCTAGCCTTCACAACTGACATCCCACTACCTGGCCTGCTGTAGTCAGTCTGTGTAGGCCTGGGGGGGTTGCCCATAGGCCTCATTCAGAGTGTGCATGCAGTCTATAGCACCCACTCCCTCAGGGTATTCTGCTATTTGGTGGAACAGTTGCATATTGCTGGCCAGTGCCTCACGGGTGTTGGGGAAATATACGTGCTCACCGACATGTGCTAACATGGCATCCGGGAAATGGTGGATTACCCTGGATGCTGATGCCTGTGAGATCCCCATCATATTAGCTAGTATTCTTAAACCTACACATACCTTTGTATCCACCAGGATGGGTTCCCCTCTGTTAGTTCTGTGTGTGAGGTGTGGCTGGCACAGCTCAACAATTTGCTGTAGGAAGTCCCTGTCCACCTATAACACTCATTATCTCCAGCTCATGTAGCCCTTGGTAGGTTACCCTGGGTCTGTACACTCTTCTCCGTCTCTTCACTGTGGGTATTCTCTGTCTCTTCACTGTGGGTTGCTTGGCAGCATTCACATCCTCAACATCCTCAGCTTCTTCCACAAGTTGTTGTATGGTAGCTATTGCAGCCCCTAACATTTTTCAGTTGTGAGTGTTAAAAATGTTCCCCGCTTGTTTACACCGGTGGTGTAGAGTGTGGGAAAAACCGGAGGGGTTGGTGTTTTCATAGTTTATAGTAGTGTTCTGGACTGGGCTGGTCTGCTTCCTGCGTAATTGGCTGGTTCTGATATATTTCATCTGCCAGCTAAGTTAGTTCTCCTTGATTACCTTCCTACTGCTGTTTTCCCTTCCCATTGCCTTCCTGTTTAAGCCCATGTGCGAGCCGCACAAACAGAGTGCTCATATGTGCACACTGCTGCTATTTCCTGGTTTAACCTCTTTTTTCTTCTTGTACGACACCCGCTTAGGCTTTGTAAAGACTGCTAGGCAGGTTTAGACACACGCCCTTGCTTAGCTGTGCTAAGCTAGGAGCAACCCCGGGGCACAGGGCTCCAATCTGCTTACAATATGCCTGACACCCCCCCCCCCATGATGTCACCTACCTCCTAGCGATGCACCCAGCTATTCATACTCTTACACTGTTGGGACCTGTCTCACATCCTGGGGAAAACTGGGATTCACTATCCTTTGCCTCATTTGTATAGGATTGCCTGCTAATGCATAGTTACATGTCTCACACTGAGCCTCCCCCCTTAGCAACCACTACTCACTGGCCACGTTGTCTTCTGCCTGCCATTGACTTGCATGGCAGAATACTGATTTTAGTTAGAATGCTTAATTTAGGTTTGTTTTATTTTCCCCCCGATCCTGTTTGTGCGCCGCTGCCCTACGCTTAAACAGCCAAGATCGGCTAATAAGAATTAAAAGTTGATTTTTTAAAATTTTTGTACTGTTTGCAATGCCAATGGCCTTATACTCGGCCATTGGCATGCTTACTACATGATATGCAGCATTTATTTCGGGCTGTCATGGCTCCATTTTAGATTTTGCAGGCATGTACTCGGTTACTAACCGTGTACATTTCTGCTGATTGCACTAGTCCTGCACGGATGGTCACAAGCTTCCTGGATCACAAATTCACCTCATTTGCATGGATTTTTTCCTGAAAATGGGGTGATTTGCATACAAGGGCTTTGTTAGTGCAGGATTAGTGCAGGAGCACTCGTGCACACCCCTGCAAGCTGTTCCTGGATCGCACTGCGAACATTTTTCCTGCTTGAGCTCCTGCACCAATCTTGCATGTCGTGCAAGTTTTGAGAATCTGGGGGTTTGTGTCATAACTCTCTGCTGCACAAAAGTTAATGCAACTATTATTACAAATAAACCCTCTTCTATCATCTCATCTCCTTTATCTTCCTTGTGCCTCCTTCTCTTCTTTGGGTGGCTCTAACTCTATATCTTATATGCCTATGTCCTAGATTTTGAACAAGTCCTTATAGTAGCAAATATTCTTATATAAAACGTGTCAATCTATGCAAACTGATGACATTGCACTGCATATACCTCCCTGTATTTAAACCAAATATTCATATACAATGCATGTAACCTATTGTTAGTCAAAACTGTTTGTAAATGATGCAGCTGATGTCAAGATCTAAATAATGGACCTCCTACTTATAAATGAAACGGATTGCAAATGATGAAACAATGTGAATGACTGTCCATGATGTCTGTACAATGGAGCATTTCTTCCCAGGCCTCCACAAAAAAGGGCACTGCTCAGTCAGCCTTTTCTGGTAAGCAAATACCAATAAATAAATACAATAAAATAAAAGGTAAAACATGCCTTGCTTTTCCAAATAACTTTGGTGTAAATTTGTAGTTTTACACACTGTACACATGAAACACGTAAACAGCCAGCCCCCCCCAAATGACACTGCCTACCTAAATCAGTGCCCTAGAAATGAAAATTGTTCCTAAAGGAACAGAAAGTTAAGCTAACGGAATATAAAGTAAAATAAATCACTAACCATGACAATCCAATTGCAAAATATCATTACCTGTAAAATGGACTCAATTCCATACTGATTAAATTTTTAACTGACAAGAAATATGTAAACTATACAACTAACAATTCTTAACATAACCATCACTTACTATTAGAATACATCACAAAAATCTGACACTACAGTAAAAGGATTAAAAACCTGTCAGCCGTAGAGTACAAAAGCCTTCCACAGGGCACCTTGCTTATAAAAAATATAAACACATACAAACTCTGTAAAGTCCTATATAGTAGAAATTTAGGCAAGTAATACAGCCCGCTTAACTTCATAAGAAACATTAACATAATTAATACAGAAAAGTCATATAAATAGAAATCATTTGGGGGTGTCAATTGTATGAAACATGAGCTCTGCAATTCAGGAAAGTCACTCTGTGGTCACAGAAAGGGCCTAATGCAGGCGGGTCAGTTTATGTTTCTTAATGCAGGTGGGTCAGTTTATGTGATGATAGAAAATGCTACTCAGAGAGATACTTAGCCAGAATAAAAAAGGTCTTATTTCTGGCTAATTTGCATGGCTTTTGATGGTATTTTACATCTGGGGGCCCAGGTATTGTATTAGAATTGACACCATAGCTGGCCTTAGGCATAGGCCAACTAGGTGGCTGCCTAGGGTGCCGCTGTATCAGGGGCACTTTTCCAGTATTTCTTTGGTGTAGGTAGACCAGGATGGGGACACCAGGTGGTGTGGTGAGGGGCACCCTGGAGCCCTTTTGCCTAGGGCACCAGTTGAGCTAACGCCGTTCCTGATAGACAATGCCCCCTCATGCACACACACACACAGACACACACACACACACACACACACACACACACACACACACACACACACACACACACACACACACACAAATAGAAATCCTACTGATGATTTTTGTTAAAGAACATGCTTAGGAAATTCAGCACTGTTGAGCTGAACTTGATGAGTTAAGCCTTCATTCACTTTACACTTCAAAAAGTATAAGGTGATGCATACAAATCTGTCATATTATATTGGCAGGACTTGCCTTTAGTAAACCATGCTGTCCCATATACATTAGTTCATTTTCTACTGAGAATGTCTTGACTCATTTTTCAGTATGTTCTAGTTAGCTCCCCAAAGAATAAATGCAGACCAAGTGGTCTGTAATTACCTGGCTTCTTTTTTGTCATTTCCTTTCACTAGGGAACTATTATAATAATCCTTTTCAGTCATTGGATACCACCACTGTCCAATACTTTTTTAATATTCATAGGAATGGTAGATCAGGTATTGATGCCTTCTCTATCACATTATATTATACCAGTGATGTAGAGACAATACGCGGAGTCATCAGGAGCAATCAGTCTATTTTGCAGACTGATGATTCTGTAGGTGATGCGGTTCATAGGTTCATAGGTTGGTACTAGGATATTGGCCCTAGGGCCTATACAAGCCTAGCCATAACAATTCCCTGGATATTTCTTCCCACAATATTTACTTCCCTGGACCCCTGTCTAGCATGGCAATGGACATTATCCCCGGGGTGAATTTCCAATCTCCCATCCAAATGTCAAGGTTCCTTTTGAAGAGGGCCAAGGAGGCGCTCTGCTTGACATGCATGGGCAGTCTATTCCAGAGTATGGGGAGTCTCTGGGTCAGGCACCTATCCCTCCAGCATGTTTTGTTCATTATGATGACAAGGTTTAGATCCCTGGAATGTGTGGCTCTGAGGGATTGGGATTTCTTTAAGTGGAGCATGTCCAACAGCTCAGGGTTTGACATGGCCTTGTATGTTAAGCAGAGATCACCTCTGTGTAGACAATATGCCACAGAGTATAGCTGGAGTTTTTTTAGACAGTCAGCATAGGGCATCTGGTTTAGGCCTGTGATTCTTTTAATGAGGTATTTCTGTGGCCTTTCCAGCTGTTGCCGATATCTTGTGAGGTACATACCAAATGGAGCATTGTACTCTATAATGGGTCTAATGAGGGAGGAGTGCAGTGGGACAATGACTTCCTTTTTTCTGGATGAAAAGCTCTTAGTGATGAGGTGTGCCACATAGAAGGATTTCCTGACTGTTGTGGCGATGTGATTATTGAAGGTGAGACCACTGTCCACCTGTGTCCCTAAGTCTCTCATCACACTTTCAATGTTTAGTGTACTGCCACCTATGTGGTAATTCATGGGTACATGGTTTTTTCCCAAAGGGGATAACTATACATTTCTTGGCATTAAGCTTGAGCCCATGGCTCTGGCACCAAGCATCTGTTTCTATAAGGTCCTTTTATAGAATAGCCACATCATTTGGGGATTCAGTAATGACTCCCAGTTTGCAGTCATCTGGGAACTTTGTTAGCCAGAGTCCCTTAGTGTTGGCCTATATGTCAGAGAAGTAGATGATAAACAAGAGCGGTCCCAGGACTGAACCCTGAGGTACTCCACTTGTCACTTGTCTGGCGCTGGATTTGGAGTTGGCTACTTTTACAGTCTGGGTTCTGTCAGTAAGCCAGTTGGCAACCCATCAAGTGATGTAGGAATTTATGCCCAGCTTAGTAAGTTTATCTATGATTCCAGAGTGGGGGATGGTGTCAAAGGCCTTGGCGAGGTCCAGATAGGCTGTGTGGACCTCCTTACCCTCATCCACAGCTCTGGAGACTGATTCAAAGAAGTCAATCAGGTTCAGGGGACAAGATCGGCCCTTCACGAACCCAAACTAGGTGGGGTCCAGTGTTTGAAGGTTGCCGATGTCTTTGTTTATAAGTTCCATGCCCTTGCAGATCAGGCTCGTCAGACTGATGGGACGGTAGTTCCTGGGATCCAAGGTGGATCCCCCTTTGTGGTGTGGGATAACTGTAACTGTGCGCCACTCAGTGGGCACGAAGCTTAAGATGAGACTATGATTAAACATGACACTTAGGTGAGGTGCCAGTTCATTTTGTAGTTCATGTAATACACAGCCCAGGATGTCATCTGGTCCCATGGATGCTGTATTCTTATCTTTGGAGAGTGCGGTTTCTACCTGTGTGGCCATGATTACCAGAATTTGACAATCTTTTGGTATTGAGATGAGCCCTTTAGGGGGTGAGAGGGAGGTGATGTTGGCACTAAATCGATCTGCCCGGATATTGGCAATATCCTTGGGATCAGTATATTTAATGCCATTCTGTTGTAGCTCAGAGCAGATCTGAGCATTGTCATTTAGATTCTTGACATAACTATAGAATGCCTTGTGGTTCTCTTTGGAATCATTAGCAATTTTATTTTCATAACTTGCTTTGGAGGATTTTATGAGGGATCTCAGCTTCTTACTGAGGCTGGTAAGGGAGTTTTTTGCATCCTGGGATTTTCTTCTTTTCTGCAACAGTTTCTTCCTTTTGTTGTAAAGTTTGTTTATGGCAGGGGACCACCAGATTGGCTTCCTTTGTTTGGAGAAGAGCATCTTGCTTCTATTGGGGATAGCACGATTCATGCACGGGTGGATGTGCTCGTACAGTGCCTTAGTGTAGGATTCAGCAGTCGAACTTTCAGCTCCCGTCTGCATTGGTGGCATGAACTTTGTCACTTCTGACTTGAGTAGCATAAAGTTGTTCGGCCATAGACCTAGGTTTAGATATAAAACAAGAAGTCACTGAAGAGACAACTATGTTATAAGGTCCTACGAAGTTCAGAGACAGGTTCTGATTATGTTCAGGGTATGAAGAGGTGTCAAAGATGCAATTTTTGTAGGTATATAGAGCTCCGTGATACTTTTATCCACCCTTCCACTGGTTTTGTTTATAGGTTTAAGATATGCGCCGATTGTTATACATCTAATATAGTTTACCTTGCTACCTATGCTGCATGCAGCCGTTTTTATGGAGGTAAAACCAATTGTGCATTATATGAAAGAATAAGAGAGCATGTATACAGCACTCGGGTGGTGATATTAGTAGTGCATTGGCTAAA